>NC_068939.1:79905090-80106717 GCF_016801865.2 Culex pipiens pallens | reverse complement strand
CTACACTTATTAAATTAAGATTCCGGAGTTCACCAATGGGACATCAAGATCAACAAGCATCGCAGAAGTTCCTCGAGCTCTAACAATTAATCGAAAACGGTTGAGGTATGATAGGATTTGTGAGTTGAAAGGTGAAGAAACTTGATTCAAATGGATTGATAATCTGATAATTGAAAAATCGATGGCAACAGTGCAGCAATAACTTTGTGTGGAGTAAAGATATATCTGTTCAATCAAAATAAATGTGAATGGAACCGAATACTTTATGAACGATTAACTCATGAGACGAAGGATGACACCTGATCTGAACATCAGATATAGGTCAAAACAATTGGATACTATACAATCGCTACTCGTTACAATTGGATGAAATCGCATAATCACAGTTTAATGCTGATCAAAACAAGTGAATGGAACTGCAATTCGCTACAAATTAAAAACAACTGAATGGATAGCACAGTGTATTCACACATAAAGGATTGACGCAAATCTCCACACAATTTCTTCAAATATGCTGGAAAAGAATCGACATAAACAGAATGGTATCAGATTAAGTTGGCAAGAATCATTTTCACTGAAAACCAAGCAATGACTTGATTATTTTAAACCGTAAGATTGATATTGAATAAAAGAGTGGATATGACAACAATATAATTTGTTTTTTCAACACGGAAGGAACGTCATCAGCCACAACATCAACATCAAGGTTGATAGTTTTATCATCAGCCACAACATCAGCGAGATCATCAATTAATAATCATCATCATCGAACAGAATCAATTGTAATAACAATCAAAATTAAGTTAAATATTAAGTCTAACCAATTTCCAACATATAGCTGACAGTAGATGATCGTCTTTAGCAGACGAACATCTAGCTCGTAAGTGTGGGGATATGAAGCGACCCTCGCCTTACCAGAAAAATTCACAGTAGATTTTCTCTGTTAAAAAACGAAAATATTAGGAAAAGGCGAATCAGGAGAGTTGTAAGAAAAGGGAAGACAAATAAAAATCAATTAGGAGCGTAGGACGGGAAAACCCGACAACACTTTTATGACCCACTTAAGTGGCACGCGCAGAAAGGTGCCCGACGAGAAACAAACAAATAACAATATCTGTTAAAAAGGACAGGCACGACTGGAAAATAAATAAAGATTACATTATCTATGGGTTAAGTCATAAAAGGACCGCGACTAATTTCTGAGAAAAAATCTGAGAATTAGAGCGCGGTGGAAAAAAATAGAACATTTATATTAGGTTTTTATCAGGATATTATGTATAACTTGGAAGGATTTTTAGAGTGGGGGGAAAAATAAATAAAATAAAAAAAAAGAAAGTTATATATATTGTTGAATTCTGGGAAAAAGAGAGAATTAAGGAAACTTTTCATTATATCAAGAAAAATACAGGTTGGAGTGGGGGTTGTAAATGAGACAAAATATATTATATAAGTTAGAGGAAGAATTTTTGGAGAGAAAACGAAAAGGACGGATATATTATGCAACATCAAAAACTAGAGTGGGGGTAAAAATATAAGATATTAAATAATTAAGTAAATAACTAGATTTAGTATAAAAAGCCAAGCTGAAATCAAATAAAGGCAGACAGTAAATGAGACGGTAAATCAGACAGTGAAAGAGAGTGAAAGTGTTTGATCCGAAATATCCAGTCGAAGTGCCTTGGACTTAGTCGGCACGCTTCACTGCTTCTAAAAGCGATATAAATCAGTTGAGGTTGTGACTAAAGAATTTTGGAATTTCTAAAACTAAACCGGAACCTGGAAGCGTGCTAATTAGCTGGGTAAAGCTGGGCTAATGAACCTTTCAGAAATCTCTAACTAAACCAAACTGTGAACATGATGCATCGGAAACCATAATTTGCATTCATTCGATGCAACAACTTTGACTAGATCTAGTTCATTACTAAAACAAATATATCACGTCAAAAAGCCAAGGAAAAGCGAACGCAATCTCTACTTTATAATTCAGGTTGAAGCTAAAACCAATCGTCAACTCATTAGAAGTACCGTTACACAAATGAACCCTTCGATAGCGTTTACGGTGAATATCAAAATTTAGATGTCACTCGCGCTGGCAATGTCAGACCAACTGCTCTCCCTTGAACTAGATATTGCACCTGAAAGCACCCTCTCGAAGTGTGTTATTAATGTGCGTGGTCAGCTTTGCGTACTGATTAGACGGCTTGTCCGGTAATTATACGGTCCTTAAAAGAGCATTTTTTGTTTTAGTGGACAAGGTTGTTAACTCTCAGGTGGCCTCTGGCTTTTTGTGTTTTCGACGATAAAATTTACAGAAGATTTGTTTAAACTATATGAGAAATCATGAATAAAAATCAATAATTTACAGTAGTTTTCAGACTTTTCTGAAATGTTGAAAACAAAAACAGTGTAATTAAAAAACTAGCTAGATTAAGAGAACAAAAATTAAACTATAAAAGTTTGTCTTTTTGTCTTTTTGTATTTTTGTCTTTTTGTCTTTTTGTCTTTTTGTCTTTTTGTCTTTTTGTCTTTTTGTCTTTTTGTCTTTTTGTCTTTTTGTCTTTTTGTCTTTTTGTCTTTTTGTCTTTTTGTCTTTTTGTCTTTTTGTCTTTTTGTCTTTTTGTCTTTTTGTCTTTTTGTCTTTTTGTCTTTTTGTCTTTTTGTCTTTTTGTCTTTTTTTCTTTTTGTCTTTTTGTCTTTTTGTCTTTTTGTCTTTTTGTCTTTTTGTCTTTTTGTCTTTTTGTCTTTTTGTCTTTTTGTCTTTTTGTCTTTTTGTCTTTTTGTCTTTTTGTCTTTTTGTCTTTTTGTCTTTTTGTCTTTTTGTCTTTTTGTCTTTTTGTCTTTTTGTCTTTTTGTCTTTTTGTCTTTTTGTCTTTTTGTCTTTTTGTCTTTTTGTCTTTTTGTCTTTTTGTCGTTTTTGTCTTTTTGTCTTTTTGTCTTTTTGTCTTTTTGTCTTTTTGTCTTTTTGTCTTTTTGTCTTTTTGTCTTTTTGTCTTTTTGTCTTTTTTGTCTTTTTGTCTTTTTGTCTTTTTGTCTTTTTGTCTTTTTGTCTTTTTGTCTTTTTGTCTTTTTGTCTTTTTGTCTTTTTGTCTTTTTGTCTTTTTGTCTTTTTGTCTTTTTGTCTTTTTGTCTTTTTGTCTTTTTGTCTTTTTGTCTTTTTGTCTTTTTGTCTTTTTGTCTTTTTGTCTTTTTGTCTTTTTGTCTTTTTGTCTTTTGTCTTTTTGTCTTTTTGTCTTTTTGTCTTTTTGTCTTTTTGTCTTTTTGTCTTTTTGTCTTTTTGTCTTTTTGTCTTTTTGTCTTTTTGTCTTTTTGTCTTTTTGTCTTTTTGTCTTTTTGTCTTTTTGTCTTTTTGTCTTTTTGTCTTTTTGTCTTTTTGTCTTTTGTCTTTTTGTCTTTTTGTCTTTTGTCTTTTGTCTTTTGTCTTTTGTCTTTTGTCTTTTGTCTTTTTGTAATTTTGTCTTTTTTTAATTTTGTCTTTTTTTCTTTTTTTTATTTTTTACTTTTGTCTTTTTGTCTTTTTGTCTTTTTGTCTTTTTGTCTTTTTGTCTTTTTGTCTTTTTGTCTTTTTGTCTTTTTGTCTTTTTGTCTTTTTGTCTTTTTGTCTTTTTGTCTTTTTGTCTTTTTGTCTTTTTGTCTTTTTGTCTTTTTGTCTTTTTGTCTTTTTGTCTTTATGTTTTTAGTTTTTTGTTTTTAGTTTTTAGTTTTTAGTTTTTAGTTTTTAGTTTTTAGTTTTTAGTTTTTAGTTTTTAGTTTTTAGTTTTTAGTTTTTAGTTTTTAGTTTTTAGTTTTTAGTTTTTAGTTTTTAGTTTTTAGTTTTTAGTTTTTAGTTTTTAGTTTTTAGTTTTTAGTTTTTAGTTTTTAGTTTTTAGTTTTTAGTTTTTAGTTTTTAGTTTTTAGTTTTTAGTTTTTAGTTTTTAGTTTTTAGTTTTTAGTTTTTAGTTTTTAGTTTTTAGTTTTTTGTTTTTTGTTTTTAGTTTTTAGTTTTTAGTTTTTAGTTTTTAGTTTTTAGTTTTTAGTTTTTAGTTTTTAGTTTTTAGTTTTTAGTTTTTAGTTTTTAGTTTTTAGTTTTTAGTTTTTAGTTTTTAGTTTTTAGTTTTTAGTTTTTAGTTTTTAGTTTTTAGTTTTTAGTTTTTAGTTTTTAGTTTTTAGTTTTTAGTTTTTAGTTTTTAGTTTTTAGTTTTTAGTTTTTAGTTTTTACATAAAATTTTTTAACATATATTTTTTATTGCTGACAAGGGTTAGGATTCAATACAGTGGAAGTTAAATGGGCTTGTTTTTAAAGGTTATTATTCTGGATCAATCAGACGGTTCGTTATCTGATCATAATTTTGCGTTTTGTTGAAGTTGACGTTGATTGATACATGACTACTTACAAATTTTGTGATAATCAATTAGCTTTGATCTGGTCCGACTGCAAAAAGCTACCGATTAGAATGATTATTGTTTCTGTATTTTCAGTGAGCCAATGCCATTAAAATGCTTCCTGCTTCATTAGCCGGCTCAAGTGATCTCCTCTAAACTCCATTAATTGAATAAACGATGCGATATTTTCTTCCCGAAAAAACACACGCTCACAACAATTGAAAAACACGCTCTTTGCGCTCTTTTCCCAATCAATTCGAGCTGCTTTCCCAGAGCGCCACGCGTTCGAAAGCCGCCAAGTTTTGCCGCCACCACCGAGGGGGGTCCAAATTAGAAAATTTGATTGCAATTATTCCCATTTTCCTCGGGAAAACATCATACATTTTTTTTAGGATGCATGCCTGGCTGGGAACGCGACGCAGCGACTCCAGAGTCAGGGAGCAAGTCGCCGCCGTTGTGGGTTATTGTCCCATGTGGGAAGTTATTGTTGCACATTGATACACTATGATAAAAATTTAAGGAGGTATTGATTATTTCTTTTGACAGTGATGCCAGATTTTCAAAATTTCTGACGTTTTCCAAATCCAAAAATTACAAATGTGGCAAGATAGTAAAACACCAACGAAGTGAAACAAAACTGCAAGTATCGAGGCAAGCAAGGTTAAAAAAATCAATCGCTCCAGAAATCGACAACTTTGATCGACGCTGAAGATGGTGGCCTCCCCGAGGGGGGAGCCAGCGGCCACCATCATAGAGTTCCCCACTCCACGGGGGGTCGTAAATTACACGCTCTCCAGCGCTGCTCTGGTGTGTGGCAATGACTTAATTCCCAACTGACCCACTCTCACAGGGGACCTCGTCCAGAGGTGAGTGATGGCCCCACTGGGAACCAAGTTTGGCAAATCTTTTGCCAATAAGTTTAACCCCTTTTTTACGCGGGGCCATCGGCGCACCACTGCGCTGTCGTTGATGATGATCCAGACTTGGCTGGCGGCTGATTGACCCGGTGACCACAGCTAGAAAATATGGAAATATTTTAATACCTTAAATTTTGCCCATGGTGTTGTTAGTCTTGCCAGCGATCCTTCTATGCACAGTACAAAAAACATGGTAAAATTACATCTTAAAAGGGGTACATCTTTTATGTCAGAAAAAAGCTTTAATTTTACCTCTAATAATGTGTAAATTTACATCTGGCAGACGCTAGGAAAATATATCTATAATCCTAAAAAAAATATCAAACCGGTGATAGTTATATCTAGCTTACTAAGTCCGCGCCCCAACCCGCACGGCCAACTTGCCGCTGTGAAAACTGGACGATCAAAGCCAATGTACCTCTATGTGCTCCGTACATTGTATACTGTATTTACTGCAGTAAATACAGTATACAATGTACGGAGCACATAGAGGTACACAGAAAAAAAAATCATGGTAATATTACATCTGGGAAGGGGTACATCTTTTATGTCGGAAAAAAGGTGTAATTTTACCTCAGGAAATGTGTAATTTTACCACTTTTCTGGTGTAATGTCACTTTTTCAGTCTAAATTGAGGTAAAATTACATCATAAAAGAGGTAATATTCAACCTTCCAAAATTACAGCTTCCAAATTTACATTATTTTTTTCTGTGTACATTGGCTTTGATCGTCCAGTTTTCACAGCGGCAAGTTGGCCGTGCGGGTTGGGGCGCGGACTTAGTAAGCTAGATATAACTATCGTCGGTTTGATATTTTTTTAGGATTACAGATATTTTTTCTTAGCGTCTGCCAGATGTAAATTTACACATTATTAGAGGTAAAATTGAAGCTTTTTTCTGACATAAAAGATGTACCCCTTTTTAGATGTAATTTTACCATGTTTTTTTACTGTGCATAGAAGGATCGCTGGCAAGACTAACAACACCATGGGCAAAATTTAAGGTATTAAAATATTTCCATATTTTCTGGCTGTGGTCACCGGGTAATTTGACCATGTTTTTTTTACTGTGTGGGGCACGTTTAAAGTTGGCCTGGTTGGGACGCTAATTAGAAAGTGTGCTTTCCAATGACTGGATTCATGACTTAAACTTAAGAACTTAAATGCTCGTTACGCTCTCACCCCGGGAGGTGTTGTGGACTCGATGGACGTATTCATTTGACGCCTACGCCTACGCAGAGTCGTGATTTGGTGGAATCGTGGATGAAAGTTATTTCTTTTAGGGAAATTGAGTTGAGACCGGTAAGTCCAGGGATAGAATTTCACGCAGCAGGGATGCTGTGAGATGAGTTTTGATTTTTATGATATTTTACTTTGGTAAATGGTTCAGTTGTAAACCCAAAAAAATGTGATCAATCCCCTTCGTAACTTTTTGCATCATTTGAAACATTCGATAACAAATATCTTCGGTCCACTTTTAAAATTCATTTTCCCTGTCACTCAATAGATTATCAAAGACTGTAGAAATGGTTACCAGATCTTCGATTTCTTTTCCTCATTGGGAATGTCTATCACATGGGTCATTCTTCACCAAATCGGTGAAATTGCATTCTTAAATTTTCTTGAAATGTGGGATAATTTTGTACTTTGATTGGTGGTGACAGGTTTATCAATAATTTGCAGTTCGAAATGGTGATGAGCTGTGCCAAAGGAACTTGTTTTACAGGAACACCCACAAACTTTTGTAATAATTTGTCAATAGCACAAGGACAGAAATCTTGTTAGCATATCCGGTAACTCTATGTTTTCGAATTCGTAAACATTGAAATGTTTCCAAAATCGTCAACATTTTTCTCGATTTCGATGTAAATGTTTTCAAAATCGACAACATTGTTGTTCGAAATCGGAAAAAATGTTGACGATTTTGGAAACATTTCAATGTTTACGAATTCGGAAACATAGAGTTACCGGATATGCTTACAATATTTATATCCGTGCATGCCCAATGCATCGTTTCTGTCGATACTATTATGTTTAGGACTTGTATTTAGATATTCTTTTGCTATTTTTACAGTCGTCCCTCATATTTGGAACAGTTTACAGATCGGCAAATGTTCAACAAATCATATAAAATCGATAATTGAACATAATGATTTGCTTTTATCTTCATGTTGAAGCTTTTCTTGCGATCTTTCGATTGATGTATAGACCGGCTGTACATTTTTACGTTTTTTATCAAGTTTTCAAAGAAAAACATTGACCCGTGAAATCCAAAAAATTCGGAACACTTTTTTCTTACTATGTAAACTAACTTTTTTTTCTCTCCAGGAGTACATATTTTTTACAAAATAATGACTTTGCACTCTGAAACCAATAAAACTCATGCTTAGAGCGAGTTGTGGCGCTATAACCACGGCAAATAGTGTCCAGGGCATTCGTGGAAATACAATGTCCCATCCCAGAGGGTCCCGGAGTACCAAACCTTCTTAGCATGGTGCTCCCAACGAATCCAAAAATCTCGGAGCGTATGGTGGTGTGTCCCCACGCTTCTTCCTCCCCTGTCGATTCAGAATTGTGTTGTTGTTCGAACACTCAGTGCTCAAACTCAACCCAATTACGAATGATCTCTACGATACGGCTTTACGCAGTAGGCCTGGCCGCTTTAACGCTTGTGATGTTTCAATGCATTCTAATGCAATGGCGCACTACAAATGTTAATAAATGACAAGAAGAGTGCTAGGCGTCATCTAACCTAAGGCACTCTCCAGGATCCCTTCGAAAGATTGGCTGCGCTAGGGTCTGATTAGATTAGATTAGATTAGATGAAACCAATAAAACTCATGCTTAGTAATGTTTTATGAATGGTCTGATAACTTTTATGTGAAAATATCAGTTAAATTCAGGTGTTCCACAATTGTGGGAGACACAATAACAACCCACAATCATGGAACAGGCAATTTGGAGGCATTGTTTTGGTGCTCTGGATAAAATAGTCTTGAAATGCAGTTTTTGTTTAAAAAGTATTACTTTTACTAGTGAAATAGCAAGAGAATGTCCAAATAAAGGCCCTAAAAATAGCAGGGTCGGCAGAAAAGTTGCATTTTGCATTCTATTGACAAATTACCACAAAAGTGTTCCAAATTTGTGGGTGTTCCGAATATGTGGGATGACTGTATGTACAGTATGTAAAAAAAGCATTGACACCCCTTGGGCACTATGCACATATTGTGATAAAACATGTAAACAATTTAAAGTTTGACAGAAACCTAGTATGTAATACGTTTTGTTCAAAAACTCATGCCGAATATTTTGCTACAAAATGCTCATGAAAGGATGATTTCTATAAAAAACTATATAACAAATACTATTATTAAATAAAAAAAGGTCCAAAAAAAGTTTGTACACCTTTCAAAAAATTAATACAAATAAAGTTATTTGTTGACAAATAACCATAAATCCAGTCTACGAACTCCAAATAGGCATCCTTGACTGATTAAAAAAATAATTTGAATATAAAGTTTACTAACTACTTAGTATAAAAGTTTATATAACTCTGGAAATTTTATGAAAAAAAAACTTGTCTTAATTTTGAAAACTTTTTTTTTCAATTCGGTTTTATTGGTGAATAATCAAGATACAATCAGTTCTTTTGCAATTCATAACAGAGTTTTGGAGTTCCTTTCAGCTGTGTGTTTCATCTTAATCCATTTTGGAACAATTATTTCTATTACTAAGGCACTAACAAGAGCAAGAAAAATTAAAAAAAAACTTGCTAAAATATTTTTTTTGAAAACTTTTAATTCAACTAAATGTCAATATATTACCATAGAATTGCTGAATATTTCGGAGTGGGTATAATACCGTTTTGGGGGTATTTGTATCGATAGAATAGATTTTTCGTTGGAATTTCGTACCAACCCGAAATTACGTCGTCGGAAAATCCGCCGGCATCCGAACCGGTCCACAATTCACACGTCAACCTAAGTGGCATCTGAAAGGGCATAAAATTTCCGATCTTCTGATACCCATACATCTAGGTTTTCTATAAAACCCACGTTTTTAAATACCTGGGCAAAATGTAAGTTTGATCCACGAGAACAAAAATTACGAAATTCCATACATTTTTGGCAGGTTACTCAAACGAAACCATAACAACGTTTTTGCCTAGGTATTTAAAAACGTGGGTTTTATAGAAAACCTAGATGTTTAGGTATCAAAAGATCGGAAATGTTATTCCCTTTCCGTTGCCACATAGCACATCCGTGGAACTCTGAACAAATTTCTGCTCAAAAAGTGTGACGAGAAATCAGTTCATTAGTGTTCTACGATAAATTTGTCCTGAATGATTTCTCAGCACTCTATGATCTCATAAAAGAAAATGTATACCAGTTAGACTGACATTCGTGGCCACAAATCAAAACAAACAAGCTCATCACGATTTGCACCTTTTTATCAACTAAAAATTGAGTGAAAATGTGTTTCCGTTAAACTGGCCATCCCACGCAATGTTAAGCGTTTTGCGTTTTGCGTCTTCCATAAACAACCATCTTAACAAGAGTACAGATTGAAAGTTAAAAAAAACTTGGCCTGGTGACATCAACTAAGACAACAGAAGTGATCACTTGGAGGCACATTTAAAATTGCTTCATTGAACCACTTGTTTTCAAATAACTACCGTACCTTTCAAGCGTAATGATTATTTCAGTTCAACTTATGTCTTCTTTGTACAAGATTCATAAAAATCCAACTATCCCCAACCACCGGAAAATAATCCATTCAGATAGCACTTCCCCGGTTCTCGATCAAGTGATGTTCACACTAAACATTTTTCATCAGATTTTTTTCTGGAAATCCGTTTCTTTTAGGACGCAATGGAATATGAACGAAAATGGTTCCTGAAGATGGACGGAAATTTGTAAACATTAGAATTTTTTTTTACATGGCCAGCTACGATGTTGTTTTCTTTTATGTGTATAACAGTTTATTCCAGTTTCTATCAGTCAAGGGGTTCTAAAGTTGTGTTTCGAGTTATTTGCTCAGGCTGGAGAAAAAATCGTGCTGTTGATCAACCCCTCGGTTAAATCTATTATAAAATCTGTTATAAAAGTTGGAGCTCTCCACCGCTAGAGGCAGCACTGTATAAATCCCTCTTTTTGAATCTCAAGTTCTACCGATGTGCACATAGGTTGACTTGTGAATTGTGTGTTTTCCGACGACGTAATTCCGGGTTGGTACGAAATTCCAACGAAAACTCTATTCTAGCGATACAAAGACCCCCAAAACAGTGTTATACCCACTCCAGAATGTTTGTTTAGCAATTCTATGGTAATATATTGACATTTAGTTAAATTGAAAGTTTGCAAAATTAAGTTTAGATAAGTTTTATATAGAATTTCCAGAGTTATACATACTTTTATACTAAGTAATTAGTAAACTTTGTATTCAATCCAAATTAATTTTTTAATCAGTCAAGGATGCCTATTTGGAGTTGGGAGACTGGATTTATGGTGATTTGTCAACAAAAAAACTTTATTTATGTTAATTTTTCGAAAGGTGTACACACTTTTTTTGCACCTTTTTGATTTTTGTAATAGTATTTGTTATATAACTTTTTATAGAAAACATCTTTTCATGAGCTTTTTGTAGCAAAATGTTCGGCATGAGTTTCTGAACAAAACGTAGTACTAGGTTTCTGTCAAACTTTAAATTGTTTTATGTTTCATCACAAAATGTACATAGTGCCCAAGGGGTGTAAATACTTTTTTTACATACTGTATTATATGATTTGTATAAAAAGTCCTAGATTTTCAACACAACATCAGTTTAATATCGAGAATGCATTAACTTAGTAAAATACTTTCTACTTGTTGAACCAGTTTTCCAAATCAATGGCCTGTTGGGACTCAAAACTGTACTTGATTATCTATTTTTATTCTTAATTTCACTGAATTATTTTCCCTGAGCTTAATGAAATTGTCTGTGTCGTAATTAGTTGTAAAGTTGATATTAACTATTTATTTGATTTTTACCCTGAACTTATTTTTTTACTATATGACAATAAGCAACATTTGAAAGTTGTTTTTGCTTACTCAAAGTCATTTTTTTATAAGCAGTAAATGAACTTTTTACTTTTATGAGGAAAACTGAACTGTATATTGCAATTGGCAGTATCGAACATTATAATATTTATATATTTTTTCCATTTTACTTATCTAATATCGCTGACTGGCTTTATATTGGTTTGCTTAAGAATCAAAAGTCTCGACCAAATTTCTCGGGAATCGAGAGAATGAAATATGGCAAATTTCCTGGGAATTCCGGCTCGTCACCCTCTAATTGCAGGTTTATTCCTGCCAAAAAAACGCTGAATATTCAAAGACTTTTATGATTTTTTTGGCAGTAGCATTGTCATTAGCATTTATAATTACCGTAAAACGGGGTGACTTTGATAGCCGGGGTGACTTTGATAGGTTTGCGATTTTTCCGCAAAATGAAGAGTACAATTAAAATACGTAAGGAATGGTTTAGAAACATACTGACCGTGGTAGAGAAGTGTTCAAAGTACCTCAAGAAGAACATTTCATAAAATTTTGACAAGTTTAAAAAGTTAGTTAACTATAGTTAAGAAAGTGTTGATGAATGTCATTTTTTTAAACTTCTCAAAGTGTCATGATTTTCTCAATGAACATGATTTTTAATCGGAAAACGGATTGAATTTCCGGATTCTTTGGACAATTTTCCACTAGGAGAAGGTTAAAAAAGTTTGTAAAAAATAAATAATATATGTTTTTGAAACACAATTATAAAAACTCTCTAAATTTATAGGCAATTTCAGTTGAACAAATTTCATGTAAAATGTGAAAACTTGTGATTCGTGCTTCGAATTCAGTATAAAATGCAATATAAATCGATAATTTTATAAACAAAACTAGTTTTAACAAATTTCAGGCAAAATTCCGGCTTTTTAACAATTTTACCTAAAATTTATATGTATTTTGCTTAAAAGCTTATACACTTAGTTAACTAAATATAAACATTGATTTTTTTTCTTAAATACTATATCAGCTACTTTAGTGATGGTACATTTAACGTACAAATGAAGTTTGAACATCTTAAATATGATTTTAACAAGAAAAACTATGACTATCAAAGTCACCCCGGAATTCAAACTAAGAATTTTTAACGTAACTATTTTTCTGAACACTATTGAAAAACTTTTTTTCCGAAATAGTGCATGGACTTTGTGTGGCCTACCCCAGTACATGTTTTAAAAATAATAATCTTAAGAAAAACCTTACCTGTTGGAAAATATTCTAAAAACAAATTGAAATCCTATCAAAGTCACCCCGGTTTACGGTACTTAATTTTCAATGGAGTGTGGCTCCAAAGTTCTATTTATTTAAAATGCTTAACTTATCTTAAAAAAAATCTTAATATATGTGCTTTGAAAAACATTAAAATACAATCAAGAGCATTTTTAATACATTGTTTTCAATTGTACCACCATTTTCACAATTTTTTCAATGAATTTGAAAAAAATACATTAATATTTTTGGAATTCGCGAAAACCGGGGCAAAATAAGAAAAATCTGTAATATTTAAAAAAGTTGTAGATTGTTTATGGGAGGGTTCTTTCATCAAGAATGTAAAAAATAACAAAATATCAGCTTTTTCTCGTAATTTATTACTATTATTACTTTACAAGCTTAATAAAAGAGATGGGAACACCACCTATCCGCTCGAGGTATCGAACAATTGACCTCCGATACGTGTTTCAAGAACATCCAAAAAGGTCAATAACAGCGCGAATTGAAAAAGTTTGATGAAAACTCGTCTTTGATTTTTGGGTGTTGTAGAAACCGAAAGTGATCTTGTCGTTTTCCCTCAAATCTCGAACAATCCCCATCCCAAAATCGCTCCAAGTCATCGTCCGATCATTCAAGGTAGCTTATCCAGAAAATGACGCCTAGTTCCATCACAATGACACTCTCTGTGTTTGGCTGAACGACGTGACACTCTCTGATGCGGGGGTTGTTGTCGTCGGCTCTCTATGACCATTTAGCGCATCATTAGAAGGCCTGCCTCCGTCGCTCGACAAAGTTAAGGCTTTTCCATTAACATTTCCATTGTCATTTAGCACCGCGCCATGATGACTGTTATTAGCCGTTTTTCGGCAGTTTGTTCCCGGTACTTTCTCGGTTTTCTCGGAGAGCGATGACCACAACAAAACCCGGAATGATCGCTGGGATGGTAACGCTTTCACTTGGGGATTTGTGCAGACGACGAACCCCGGCGGCGTCGGCGTCGGCGGCAAGTTGATGTATTTATTTCACGGTCTTGATTTTGGTTTGGTTTTTTTGGCCAATCCATGATTGGCAGACGCCGTATGACCTTACCCACCTATCCAGATCGTCACCTCCGCGATTTCTAAGGGGATTCTTCGGAGAGTTTCAAGTCAGATTTGGTCAGATTGATAAATGAGGGATCGCGTTTCCAGCTGGTTGGGTTGCAATTTATTTTGAACTCTTCGTGGTTGTTTTTTTTTTGCAGTGCACATTTTCGGCGGGAATAATTCCCCTTGATTTATGGCGGCGCAATTGAGTCTGTTCAGCAGCAGTCCGGAATTGGGGACCGTTGGAAAGGTTCGCTTTCTTTGGTTGATTGGAACGGAGCGTGATCGCCTACGATCAAGATGCGTGTGGATGATGGTACAGATTAATCAACCATTCTGGGGTGGTGGGAACGGAGTTTAATTGAAAAATTATTGAGGGCATGCATTTGGCCTGCAGTGGCACGGTGATCCAGTTGTTTTTTGAAGATCTTGGTTCGACGAAAAGTTCTTTTGCAATAAACACGGAAAAAAAAGAGTTCCCAAAATCGTGAACAAGCGTTCTTGAAAATGGGAACCACGAACAAATGGTTCAAATTGCATGGTACGTTTTAGAAAAATTGTACACTTTGTTCGTGGTTCCCATTTTCATGAACACTTGTTCACGATTTTGGGAACTCTTTTTTCTCCATGAAACGGGACCTTTTGAAAAAGCTGACCCATTTCCCAAAATATGTTTGTAACAATTGGGTATGGTTTCACGGTATAAAAAACCACATAGCTTAAGAGCAGATCCACGAACAGGGCATACCCCTTTGTATGGGACGTCGTTTGGACATCACCAATCTGCCTGAAATTTTCAGGGGTTGTTTGTACATATAAAACTAGCATCTGGCCAAAATATGAGCACTCTAGGTCAACGGGAAGTGGGGCAAATCGGGACACAAAGTTTGAAGGCTCAAAAACGTCAAAAATCTTAAAAAGTCTATAACTTAGGCAAAATTCAATTTAATTTCAAAATTCAAAATGCATCTGAAAGGGCTTAAAAAATGCAACAAAATGCAGGGTAGAGCATCCCAATTGGTTTAATCTAAAGGGAGTTATTGGCATTTTAGTGAAAAAATAGCATAACTTTAAAACTCAAATAAAAAAGTGTTCCATCCAGATATCAACTCGGTTCGACCTGCAGCTTGTAGGGGACATCTGGGACTACCATCTGAGACTGAGAACGCTTTGGGTAAGGCAGTTTAACATATTGAATAAACACTTTTACTTTTAGTGAATTTTTTGGTTGTAAATTTTTGCTCGGGGGACCCCTTAGATCTCATTTTCTGGTGATAATTTTATCATATTCGTGTTCCTGAGACAATTTCACAATAGAAACATGCATAAAAATGTTTATTTTGATCCATTTTAACCCTTTAAAAAATGAAAGTTAAAAAAAATTAAGAAGCTGCTTTTTTTCTGGTGTCATCTAGTATCCTTGGAAACGAGCTTGATTTTCAATAAATGTGAATCGAAGATTTTTTTTAACTTTTATTTTTTAAAGGGTTAAAATGGATCAAAATAAACATTTTCATGCATGTTTCTATTGTGAAATTGTCTCAGGAACACGAATATGATAACATTATCACCAGAAAATGAGATCTAAGGGGTCCCCCGAGCAAAAATTTACAACCAAAAAATTCACTAAAAGTAAAAGTGTTTATTCAATATTTACATCGAATTTTGCCTAAGTTATAGACTTTTTAAGATTTTTGACGTTTTTGAGCCTTCAAACTTTGTGTCCCGATTTGCCCCACTTCCCGTTGAGCTAGAGTGCTCATATTTTGGCCAGATGCTAGTTTTATATGTACAAACAACCCCTGAAAATTTCAGGCAGATTGGTGAGGTCGATGCGAGATGAGTATGCTTTGCTCGTGGACTCGCTCTTAAGTCTTTTCTATAGACAAACCACTAAATCACATGTCAAAAATTTAATCAACCCTCACTTCATTATGTCCGAAAGCAATGAAAAGTTGCTTCCCTCTTAACCCACTAGCATTTCCAAACGCACAGTCCAGAGTCTAGACCAACGCCGGTTCCGGCGAGGTCCAAATTATCGGCTAGTGTGAAAATAGGTTATCAAAATGTAGGTTAGAGGTGACCCCAAATGCAACCTTAACCAAAAACCCCTTTCCGAGTGGATCACTGTAAATTGCTGGTTACGGTCAATCACAAAAGAACAACAAACAAACGGAAAATTAGTGGGGACCCCTTAAACATATGTGTTCCAGAGACCAGACCAGACTGGGTCCCCAAGTGTTGGTGTACGCATTTCCTGGGATAGGTCACCCACCGAGCCCCAGACGGCTCTCGACTTGAGAAATTACATCCTGTAGGTCGTCGCGCGGCTGTGGTGACGGTGCTAGCGACGACTTGGGCGACTCTAACGCATGTAGACTAGCCCGGCAGCTGCTGGCTTGGCACGTGGACACTGGCGAACTTTCACCATTGTGGAAGAGTTCCCACTTTACTTGGGGGAAGTGTGAATTGGATGCTTACACAGAACTACAGCGAGCTGGTGAGGGGCATGAAAGTTTGGTTGGACAATTGGTCTAACTATGGTACAGATTTTTACTGTTGAGGTTGAGGTGTAGAGTTGGGAAGATCGCATATGTATTTTTGCCTTCCTCACTGAGGTAAAGCTATAATACTCTGCTACTAAAATGAACTTTTTATAAGGGCTCGGAGACCCACATGCATGTATTAAATATCGACTCAGAATCGAAAACTGAACAAATGTCCGTCTGTGTTTATGTATGTGTGTGTGTATTTGTGTGATCAAAATTGTTACTCAGTTTTCTCAGCACTGGCTTAACCAATTTTGATCAAACCGGTCTCGTTCGACTTGGTTTATGGTCCCATACTGCGCTAGCGAATTGTTTGAAGTTTCGATAAGTAGTTCGAAAGTTATGTCGAAAAAATGTGTTTTGAAAAATATCTAGATGTAAGAAAAGTGAAAACATCGTTAGCTAGGTAATCAATAAACCTTTCCAACAAGTCCAAAACATTGAAGATCTGGCAATCCTGTCTCAAGTTATGACTTCTTAAGTGATATTTGTGTATTTTTTTATTCCGGATCTAATAAATATTTGAAATTTTTGTTCAAACTCATCATATCACTAATTGTTGGTAAATAGTGAAGAAGGCATCAACCACATAGGTGGATTAAGAGCGAGTTTTTCACAAATGTGTAACAGATCGTATCGAGATGCTACTACTTCAACCTACTTTTTTGGAAGTTTGGGGTTATACGTAAATAAATGAAAAAACACAACTGAATGGCATTCTAATCAAAATGTACTTAAAACCATCTTCCTTTCTAGATTTTCATTTAAAAAAACTAACTTTAGAGGCAGTTTTTGTAAATATTGCTCGGTTTGTTCTAGAGGTCGTATAGAGGTGCTCCGATTTGGATGAAACTTTCAGCGGTTGTTTGTCTATACATGAGATGAACTAATACCAAATATGAGCCCTCTACGACAAAGGGAAGTGGGGTAAAACGGGCTTTGAAGTTTGAGGTCCAAAACACATACAAATCTGCGTTGAAGTATATCAAAATCAGCATGAAAACTTTCCAAAAAATCCTAACAAATAATGTTCTTCTTTAGAACCCTTTCTGAAGATCAAAAACTGTTGAACAAATTGATTTTTGGAGAATTTCTAAACAGCTTTTCGTTAGAAACCATTCATATCACATTTTGAAAATGATTCACACAGGTGGTCTTTCCCATAACTTTCGCTCCAAAATTAAAAATGGAAATCTGATGCAATGTTTGTTTAATTAAGCCCACACATATGCATGCATTAGACTCGTAAAGTGCTACCTTAATTGCCATCAGCCTTCACCAGTTTATTGAAAACAGTGGCACAAGAAAATTTCCCCCAAAAAAAAAGGTATCATTTCTCCTCACAAAACGAAAAAAAAAACCTAATTCCCCAAATTTTGCCATCCAAATTTCCCTTTCTTCTCTGTGTTTCTTTTTGTATGTTATTACTCATATTTCAACTTTTACGATACACTTTTTTTCCATCGGGGCGTTTTGTGTACTGGCCAGCGGCTTTCGGGGGATTCCTCAATTAAAGATGGGGCTTGATTTAATTGCTTAATTAATGAGCAGGCAAGCAGATAATTGTTCACCCTGGTCGATTCACACCATGTTATTAGGCGAAATTTTGGGAATCTGGACCCTCTGCATCTAGGCCTTGCCTGCTGGTGGCAACTATCATCATCTCATCTCACTCGCGCGCTTTAAAGGCTCCAAATCTCGGATCGGAAGACATGATCTGGACAGTCAGTGGGCCGCAGCCGAGGGCTGCAATTTCGGGGCTGGTCCGCGCCCGGCTAATGGTAACAACATCGATTTGGTGTCTTAAGTGCCGGCGCGCGGCCTTAAGACCCGTCAATTTGATTTTTTTTCGAAAAATGGGAGTGCCACAAAATCGTATCAAGATGGGGCCAAAAATTGGGTTCGATTTGATGCCACCGGCCACACTAGGAATTATGAGTATTATTGCATTGCTGCGCAGCGCTGATGAGGGCAGAGAAATGGGAAAATTACCGTAAATAGATGCAGAACAAACAGCAAACAGCTGTGGTGGGGTACAATTTATTTCTGAACTAGAGGTGTACAATAAGTACAAACATCAATCGTATGTACGGATGCAGTGGCAAATATTTGCGATTGGCACCATTTCATTTGCTCCTGCTCATATGGTTGTAGGTATTTTTTCGCGGAGCAAAAATTCACTGCCAAGGTAAGGTGTGGTGCAAGTCATTCAACCTGATTGCGAAATGATTTGCGTCATCGATGATCTGTAATCCGTGGGCAGAGCCGTTGTAAGGAACTGAAACCCTCTTCAGAAAATTTGGAGACATTTTGATATATTTAAATATGATGTGTTTTGGAAATTCAATACCGTAAACCGGGGTGACATTGATAGGATTTCAATTTATTTTTGGAATATTTTCCAACTGTTGAGGTTTTTCTCAATATTATCATTTTTAATTCATGTAGGCCACACAAGGTTTCTTTAAAAAATAGGTGCACTAAAAATTCTTTTTTTTTTATTCCGGGTGAACTATGAATATAAATTTTCTCGTTAAAATTAAATATAAGGCGTTAAGAGCGAGTCCACGAACAGGGCATACCCTCTTGTATGGGACGTCGTTTGGACCTCACCAATCTGCCTGAAATTTTCAGGGGTTGTTTATACATATGAAACTAGCATCTGGCCAAAATATGAGCACTCTAGGTTAACGGGAGGTGGGGCAAATCGGGACACAATGTTAAAGGTTCAAAAACGTCAAAAATCTTAAAAAGGCTATAACTTAGGCAAAATTCAATTTATTTTCAAAATTCAAAATGCATCTGAAAGGGCTCAAAAAATTCAACAAAATGCAGGGTAGAGCATCCCAATCGGTTATATCTAAAGGGAGTTATTGGCATTTTAGTGAAAAA
The DNA here is from genome assembly GCF_016801865.2 of Culex pipiens pallens. Classification (NCBI taxonomy): domain Eukaryota; kingdom Metazoa; phylum Arthropoda; class Insecta; order Diptera; family Culicidae; genus Culex; species Culex pipiens. Next base: position 80,087,609 of record NC_068939.1, on the reverse strand, counting down.
TTAGCATAATTTTAAAACTCAAATAAAAAAGTGTTCCATCCAGATATCAACTCGGTTCGACCTGCAGCTTGTAGGGGACATCTGGAACTACCATCTGAGACTGAGAACGCTTTGGGTAAGGCAGTTTAACATATTAAATAGACACTTTTACTTTTAGTGAATTTTTTGGTTGTACATTTTTGCTCGGGGGACCCCTTAGATCCCATTTTCTGGTAATAATTTCATCATATTCGTGTTTCTGAGACAATTTCACAATAGAAACATGCATAAAAATGTTTATTTTCATCCATTTTAACCCTTTAAAAAATGAAAGTTAAAAAAATCTTCGATTCACATTTATTGAAAATCAAGTTCGTTTCCAAGGATACTAGATGACACCAGAAAAAAAGCAGCTTCTTAATTTTTTTTTACTTTCATTTTTTAAAGGGTTAAAATGGATGAAAATAAACATTTTTGTGTATGTTTCTATTGTGAAATTGTCTCAGGAACACGAATATGACAAAATTATCACCAGAAAATTTGATCTAAGGGGTCCCCCGAGCAAAAAATTACAACCAAAAAATTCACTAAAAGTAAAAGTGTCTATTTAATATGTTAAACTGCCTTACCCAAAGCGTTCTCAGTCTCAGATGGTAGTCCCAGATGTCCCCTACAAGCTGCAGGTCGAACCGAGTTGATATCTGGATGGAACACTTTTTTATTTGAGTTTTAAAATTATGCTATTTTTTCACTAAAATGCCAATAACTCCCTTTAGATTTAACCAATTGGGATGCTCTACCCTGCATTTTGTTGCATTTTTTAAGCCCTTTCAGATGCATTTTGAATTTTGAAATTACATTGAATTTTGCCCTTTTTAAGATTTTTGACGTTTTAGAACCTTTAAACATTGTGTCCCGATTTGCCCCACTTCCCGTTGACCCAGAGTGCTCATATTTTGGCAAGATGCTAGTTTTATATGTACAAACAACCCCTGAAAATTTCAGGCAGATTGGTGAGGTCGATGCGAGATGGGTATGCTTTGCTCGTGGACTCGCTCTTAATATTTTATTTTTGTCAAATTTACCATACTAAGGTAATATAGTTTTTAAGAAAAAAAATCAATGTTAACATTGTTTATAAAACTAAGTTTAAAAGCTTTTAAACAAAACACATACATTTTAGGTAAAACAAGCTTTGCCCGACAAACTTCGTTCTGCCTTTTTTCGTTTTTTGACGTTTTTTGATTTTTTGCTTATTCAGCCTCCTGTGATCAAAATATGATTTTTCGTAACTTTCTCTATACAATTTGCCGATGCTCCGGAATCGGTTCCAGAGTGGCCAAAGTGCCAATTAGTTAGCGTAAGAACCTTCCTTGGGCTTATACGAACCCAACGCAACAAAAAGCACCTCGATCCGAAGCTCCGTATTGAACTGATTCGCGTTCGAACAAAACCGTCGACATTTTTTTTTATATATATAGATTGGTAAAAAGTCACAATGTTGCCTGAAGTCTCTTAACATTCCAACGCCCAAGGCTCCGAAAAAGTTGGAACGGTAACTTCAACTCAATGGTTCTCGGGCTCAACCAATCAAGATGAACTCAACCAATCAAGATGATTCTTCTTTCCAGTGATTAGTTAGGATGTCTAGATGATTCTAAAACTTTGCGGAGCTTAATTTGGTCAAATCTGTAATTTTTGCGAACAAAAACATCGTACCAACTTTTTTTTTCGCGTGTAAAATAAAATTCGCCAAAAAATCCGCGGAGGCAGTCTTTTTAAAAAAGGTGGAACGCTGTTTTCGGTCGCAGAAATTACAGATTTGTTCAAATCAAGTTCTGCAAAATTTTAGGATCATCTGGACATTCTTACAAATCACTGGAAACAAGAATCGTCCCGATTGGTTGAGTAATGCCCGAGAACCAGCGAGTTGAAGTTACCGTTCCACCTTTTTTGGGAGGCTTGGGCGTCCGTGTAAGTTGGACATGCGTTGGGGGTTCCAGTGTTAAAACAAGTTTTATTTATAATATAATCGATTCATATTGCATTTTTAACTGAATTCCAAGCCCGAATCAAAACTTATCACATTTTATAAAAAAATGTTCTAATGACACTTTGAGAAATGGTAACTATTTGTGAAATCGTTTTTCAATTTCCCAAAATTAAAATTTAACTATATTAAACTATTTGTGAACTGTTTGATTTAAGGTTACTTTTTGCCAAATAGTACTTAAACCATTTATTTACCATACAACAAACAGTTTTTTGACGAAAATAGTACTGAGTTTTTTAAGGTTACCATTGCTAACCACCCTTATGCCAGATGGTTAAACCATTTGTGAGATAGTAAAAATTCATGCCAACCATATAAATACCATTTTTAAAATAGTAGTCAAACATTTTTGGAAATGGTAGTAACAATATAGTTTAAAGTTCAATTACCATATGAAAAAAAGTTTTTATATGGTACTTTTTTATGCGGGTTATTTAAGGTTAATTTTATAATTTTCTCCCAGTTCCACTATTTGAGAAATAGTTTTCAAATGGTTTTTAATAGTTTTTCTAGCATTTTTTGCCTACCTAATTTTTACAGAATTGTTCACTTTTTGACGGATGGTTCACAACAATAATATTAAACTTTTTTGGCTTTAATTCTAGTTGATTGCCGATTCTGTTCGGTTGATAATACTGCCAAAGTCGTCCAAACCTGAAAAATAAGAAACAAAATCACAAAGTATAGAGTAGAATGTAACATTCAAATATGTGTACTTATCTGATGATTCAAATGATTTCCTTGATTAATGCCAATCGTGCGTTCGCTTCGATTTTGTTTTGTCGGTCGGCTGCCGCCGAATCCTCCAGCACCAGCTGTTCCGTTGTTACAAGTTCTCCACGGCGCTGAAATGATCAACAAGAAAAATGTAAACAAAGTATCTGGTAAACCAAATGATTTGTTTCAAAATTATACCTGCGCACAAAACGTAGACAACAACCAGCCGCACGAACGTTTCACTTCAGACTGTTTTGCCTGCGCCAGCCTACACGAGTGCAGGTAACGAGCATAGCGAGAGAAGAGAAACGAGAGAGCGCGCAAAGCAGAGTAATAATACTCTGCCTGGCGCGCTCTTTCGTTTCTCTTCTCTCGCTACGCTCGTTGCCTGCTTTCGCAAATATGCCGTAAATTCAAAATTATCAACTTTTTTTTTTTTTTTTTGGATTAAATATACTTTATTGAATCTTTCTTATAATAATTACATTTGGTTTACATAATAAGTGGTCAGCTGTGGCTCTTCAGCTTTAATTTGCTTTTCGTGATTTAAACACTGTTCATTTCCATAACTTTAAAAATATATGATTTATCATTTTTGTAACACTAGGTACAATGAGGAAAAAAAAATTTAAGAAACATAACCTAACCTAAAACTAACTTAAACTTACAATAAACTAAACCAATCCTTGAATCAAGGGGTATTCAGAAATAGCACATTTTTCCCTGAATTTCAAACATTTTTCTTGAATCTTCTGATCCAACATTTTTACTTCTGCTAATTCATGAACCTCACTTGATCTTGTCCAGCCAGGAACATTCAAAACCATTTTGAGTACCTTGTTTTGGACACGCTGGAGCTTCAATTTATGAGTTCTAGCGCAACACTCCCAAACAGGTACTGCATACTCAATAACGGAAAACTTATTTTTCAAAGAAAGCTTTGATTTTCTGTTAATAAAAGGGTACAAGCACCTGATGATAATGCTGCACTTGTTCAATATTTTGTCTACATGCTGCCGAAACAAAAGTTTCGAGTCAAGTATGAGACCTAAGTAGACAACTTCCTTTGACCAGGGTATCGAAACATCATTCATTTTAATCAAAACATCATCCTTTGGGGCAAATCTAGCCGATTTGGAAAGTGGAAAAATGATGGTTTGAGTTTTGGCTGCATTTATGCGAATTTTCCAGTCGCCAAAGTATTCGGAAAGAACGTCAAGACCCTTCTGAAGACGGCCAACTAAATATCTGGTTATTTTACCCTTATAAATAACGGCAGTGTCATCAGCAAAAAGTGACAACACACCATTACCAGGAAGAGTAGGCAAATCAGATGTAAAAATATTGTACAGAAGTGGGCCAAGAATACTTCCTTGGGGAACCCCAGCATCAATGTTGAATAATCCAGAAGCAATCCCATTCAGAAAAACCCTGAACGATCTCTCCGAAAGATAGTGCTGGATAATTTTGATTAGATACATTGGAAAACCGTACAAATACAGTTTATGTATCAAACCATCATGCCAAACATTGTCAAAAGCCTTCTCAACATCCAACAAAGCCATAGCAGTTGATTTAGATTCAAGCTTATTCTGCTTGATGATTTTAGTTACTCTCGTAAGCTGATGAGCAGTATTATGTCCCTTACGGAAGCCAAACTGCTCATTCAAAATTATATTATTATCGTTGGTAAAATCCAAAAGCCTTGAATAGATGACCTTCTCAAAGAGTTTGGACAGACTACTCAAAAGACTAATGGGACGATAACTTGTTGTCGATGTTGGATCTTTTTGAGGCTTCAAAATTGGTATGACTTTGCCCAGTTTCCAATTGGTGGGGAAGTAACCAAGTTGCAAACATTTATTGAAAATATTGGCTAGATGTTGAAAGAACTGATCACTCTGTTTTTTCAACACTAGATTAAAAATGTTATCAAAGCCAGGAGCTTTCATATTTTTCATTTGTTTTACTGAAACTTTGACTTCCTCACCAGAAGCATGGGAATCTGCAGGAAATTCAAAGGTAGAGTTATTAATTGTTGAAATACTATTGGCAACCGATGTTTCTTTACGGCTGGTCATGGAAGCGCCAAGATTATGAGAACTAACAAAATGAAGCCCAAGTGCATTTGCCTTTTCCTCGGATGTAATCAAGGGAGAATCCTAAACAATAAGAGGAGGAATAGGCTTTGGTTTGTTTTTAAGAACTTTAGAAAGTTTCCAAAATGGTTTTGAATAATTCTCAAGCTGGCTTACATGTTTTGAAAATTCTTGATTTCTGATATTGTCAAGAAGGTCTTGTATGATTTTGTTCAAATTGTTCACTGAAATCTTTTTGTCATAGTCCCCAGTCCGTTGATATTGTCTCCTATAAACATTCCTCAGTCTTATCAAGTGTTTAGTATCTACGTCAATATCAGTTACCTTAAAATTAACAGGAACCTCCCGAACGTTGGCAGCCTCTGCTTGGTTGATAGCCTGCTGGATCACCTCCAGCGAACGATCAATATCGGCAGAAGTTTCCGGGTGTTGATCATAGTCGATGTTGCTATCGACCACTTGCTGAAACTGCTGCCAGTCAACGTTGTGGTAATCTTTCCGGGTTGGTTGCCGCTGCGGAGTAACGGATGCTCCAACCTCCACAACCACCGGATAGTGATCAGAACTCAACTCTTCAAACACCTCAGGATGAGCCACGTTCTCAGCCATATTGGTAATGAAGAAGTCGATGATAGAGTGATTCCCAGACCGAGCCACCCTCGTTGGACGATCTGGACTCACAACGTTGTAGTATCCGTTTTGCAGATCGTTGTGCAGAATCACTCCGTTCCGATTCCTCCTGCTGTTGCCCCAAACTTCATGCTTCGCGTTGAGGTCACCAGCGATGATGTACTTTGCGCTCCGCCGTGTCAGCTTCTGGATATCGCTCTTCAGTTTTGCTGCTGAACCATCTCTGGAATTCACCTGACGTGGGCAGTATGCAGCAATGAAGAGTACTGGGCCAACCGAAGTGGGAATTTCCACCCCAACGGCCTCGATGATGTCCAGCTTGAAGTGTGGCAGCCGGCGTGGCTTGAGATCACGATGAACAGCGACAAGCACACCTCCTCCTCCAGAGGTGGTCCTGTCGAGCTGCGTCGCGATCTTGTAGTTTTGCAGATAAACTTTTTCACCGGGCTTCAGATGAGTTTCCGTGATGGCAGCTACGTCGATCTCCTTCTCGCGAAGAAAATCCACCAGCTCTAAGTTCTTCCTTCTAATGGAGCAAGCGTTCCAATTCAGCAGCTTGAGGGACCTACGATCCATACTGGATGACGAACGAGGTCAGCACTTCAATCTGCTGGGTCTTGGTTTTGCATCCACGCAGTGCAGCGGACATCTGTTTGAAAATATTGAGGAGTTCGGTTGAGGTGTAAAGATCATTACCATTTTCCTCAACTGCTGGTTCTTGGGTTGGTCTTGGCTCCTGGCTGAAGCCCGGTGGTGACGGTCTCGGCTCCTGGCTGGAACCCGGCCGCGGTTGATTCATCTCAGCTCTCTTCCTGGGATCCAACGGCAACGGTGCCAAGTTCGGGACCTGGCGTTGAAGAGGTGGAAAGTTTTGCTCCACCAGGGCTGGAGGAGTTCTACGACGCTGAGGCTGATTCTTCGTCGATGCTTGCTGCCGAATTTTCACGAACTCAGCTCTCTTGGGGCACTTTCGGTCGGTTGACGAGTGCTCACCGTTGCAGTTGAGGCACTTAACCAGCGAATCTTGGATGCACTGGGATGTGATGTGCGCATCGGTACCACATTTAGCGCAACGACGCTTTAGGTGGCAATTCTTACCTCCGTGCCCGAAGCCTAGGCAGTTGAAGCATTGTGTGACGTCACGATGCACTGGTCGGTATCGCTCCCACGACACGATTATGTTTAAAACCGCTCGAATTGCCTTCAGCTCAGGAAGCGTTGTCGATCCCTTAGCCAAATGCAGCAGGTAGAGCTGGTCACCGTAATTGATGTCTTTGTTGCGTCGGCTCATTTTGTGCACGGCCAACACATCCAGTTTCAAAACTTTTAGCTCGGCAGCTAATTCCTCCACTGGCATGTCGTACAGACCTCTGACGACGATTTTGTACGGCTTATCCATGGCGACATCATGGGTAAAGTACTCCGCCTCGTTTTCGGTCAAGTATTCCTTGACCAGTTGATAGTGCTGCCTGGATTGCACCAGCACCTTAAATCCGTCCTGACACAGACGAATGTTGCCTTGGACTTTCCCAGACTTGATGAGTTCAACCAGCCCCGCTCGAAAGTCGATCGTTGCTGCTGATTGCCGCACATAAAATGGAGGCAGTTTCTCCTTTCGCTGTTTCACTTCATTCTCCTTTGCTTCCGCTACCTGGTCCTCGTCAGGCAGTCCAGCGAACTTGTTGTTCTTCAAAAGCTGCTCCTCGTGCGACGAAGAGTTCTCCTCCTCCTCATCCATCGGTACAGTACCGTCGCTCTTTTTCGTCTTTTTGCTGTTCGATGTCACTTCCAAAAGCACCTTCCTCTTGGAAATCCCCGGTTTTTGGCCATCAGTTGAGGCCTCAACCTTCCTTTTGGAAATTCCCACTTTTTTGCCTGCTTGAGCCGCAGGTAGGGCGATATTGCCGGCGTTTTGCGCCGGGACGCGACGAGTCATGTTGAATCAGACAACCTTCTCCAACGAATGCTCGGATAACAATCTATCAACTGTTTAAAAATGATTCGCTCATACAATAGAAATAAAGTAACAATTATCACAAACATGATATGCTTAAAATTGAATCGTCAACGAAACTCAAAGGAATTGTAGCGCATCAAAAGGAACCGAAATTTTCGAGCCTTTTTGTTCTTGAGCTCCTCAGTTTGTTTTCTCTTTACCATATGGTTCACAAACTCTCCGCCAAAGTTATAATTCTTCGCTTTTATCAGCCCCACCATCGTTGAGTAGATCGTACTCTTTACCGGCAACTTAGTCAGACAAAATCTTGTTCCGGAAGTTGCCCAAATCCGACTCCAGCACAAACCTAACCCCTTATGAAGCTACATACAAAAAAAAATTCTTTCATTTGAAAACAAAACTTAGTCAAATTTGGTAAACGCTTTTTGCAAATTGTAACTATTTTTCAAATGGTTATTTAATGTTTCTATATGGTAATCGTGAATCAATATGAACCATTTGAACTTAAAAATTACCTTATGATTTAGGGTAACCATTTGAGTAAACATCCTCAAATAGTTTTTTAAAGTCATCAAGAAAATAGTTGACCATTACAAACATTCAAATAACTCTATTCCCGGATAAACGAAAACTATATCGATTGCAGTGTGGAACTTAAAAAAACCTTATGAGATATGGTCACCATTTGTAATAATGTTATTTGGCGGACCTTGATGACTATTTGTCAAATGATCACCATAAGTAATAGAGTTATTTTAATGTTTGTAATGGTAAACAATTTTCTAGATAACTTTAAAAAAATATTTGCGGATGTTTTCTCAAATGGTTACCCTAAATCATACGGTAATTTAAAGGTTCAAATGGTTCCAATGGCGCCCGCATAAACGAGAACCTTAAAAAAACTTTGTGTTAAATGGTTTTCTCACCATTTCAGAGATCGTAACCACTATTTGAAAAATGGTAGGAAAACCTTAAAAACCATCTGAAATGAGGGTGGTTAGCAACGGTAACCTTAAAAATCCTCGAACAACGTTTCGTCAAATTACCATTTGTGTAATGGTAAAAATAAAGTTAATTTTCGCGAAAAAGCGACCTTTTTCTCTCGGTTTTTACTGTTTGAGAAATGGTTTTTAAATAGTATTTTAAGGTTTTTCTTACAATTTTTAACCTTGCGTCTACTTTTTTAGAAAGGGTTTGTAAATGGTTTTTTAGGGTTTTTCTTGCTATTTTTACCTAGCGCTACTATTTTGGAAATAGTTTTCATATGGTTATTTAAGGTTTATCCTACATTTTTTCCCAGTTTCACTATTTCAGAAATAGTTTTCAAATGGTAAATTAAAGTTTATCATACAAATTTACTACTTTTTGAGAAATAGTTTTAAAATAGTTTTTAAAAGTTTTTCTTACATTTTTTACTTACCTATTTTTTACAGAATTGTTCACTTTTTGACGGATGGTTCACACCAATAATATTTGTTTGGCTCTAATTCTAGTTGAATGCCGATTCTGTTTAGTTGATCATACTGCCAAAATCTCCAAACCTGAAAAAGTAAGAAGAAAAAAATCATAAAGTATCAAGTTGAATATAATATTCAAATGTCATATGTACTTATCTAATGATTCAGATTGATTGATGCCAATCGTTTGTTCGCTTGGTCGCATCCTCGGCGGAACAAATTTTGCACGTTCGATTTCATATTGTCGGCCGGCTGCCGGCATGATCTCTTTTGATTACCGATCGAATCCTGCAGCACCAGCTGTTCCGTTTTATCAAGTTCTCCACGGCGCTGAAATGAAAAATATAAACAAATTATCTGGTAAATCAAATGATTTGTTTGAAAATTATACCTGCGCACAAAACGTAAACAACAACCAGCCGCACAAACGTTTCACATCAGACTGTTTTTGCCTGCGCAGTGCGCTTGCCTGCGAAAGAGCAGATAACGGAGCGTAGCGAGAGAAGAGAAAAGAGAGAGCGCGCAAGGCAAATTTAATTTTGCGTTGAATCCAAAATGTTGTTAACTACTAAACTGATTTAGAAGTACAAATATTGCAATTAATAAACAACAATTTAAGACATGAGATTCTGCAATCTGCATTCAAAGGAAGGCGAGCCCTTGCGTTTGTGAAAATTGCGCTTCCTTTGATGGTTGGCGTAATTTATGCGAAACCAAGAATAACGGAGGTTCTGAAACTCAATTTCGTCGGGGTAAACGCCCTATTTGTATAAAATATCACACTACACCTCCACACCACCGATTCCGTTGACGCTAGAGAACGGAACCGTAATTCCGCTGGTCAATCTAACCGATTCGATGGTAGAGAGCGTCAGAGAAAAATTTCACAATAAACTATAGATCTGAATAAATATCTTTGAAAATAAAAATGCCAAATTTACTCGATTAATAATTCATTGCATATTGTCATCAGCAGACGCGAAGCGACGCCGCGAGGTTACCTTACTGGTCCACTTCTTTGGAGTTGCTGAATGTGCCCGACGAATTAGCAGGGCCTTGGCGGCGTTGCTGTCGCGCTGGTAGTACCGGAGCGTGTCGCCGGCGATGTGTCCTGGTCGCTGGCGATGCGGCCTTCCATGTTCTGAAAACTAAAAAGGGATTAGAGCGAGTTGAAAGGTTGTTGTTGCTGCGGTCTCACCCGAAACTTTTCGAAAATATCCGACGTCTTGGCCAGGAACTTCTCCATGGTGCCGTGCTCGGCCGTGGACAGCGTCGTCAGCACCGACGGTAAGCGTATGTGCGCGTCGGCCACCTCCTTGTGTTTGTTGGTATTTTTTTCCGTGCGCAGTGCCGCTTCCTTGAGGTGCGCGTGGTGCTCGCCGAGGAATTGCAGCTCGTGCTCGAAGAAGTCGTTGACGTCTTTCACGAATGCGCCCAGAAAGATTTCGTTGGTGGTTTTGCCTATGCTGCGCATCAGCCCGCCAAATACGTCAACAATCGAATTCGAGAAAAACTTTCAAGTGGGAATCGTTCCGGAACACCTGATGGGAGGCCAGTCACGTGAGAAACATCTCTTGCATGGTCACCGTCTTTTTGAACGTCACCAGATATTCCGCCTCCAGTTCCTCCTTGGTCATGTTGCCTTCGCCCTCGCCCAGCCGCTGCAGTTTCTCCCGGGACGCGTCGAAATCCAGCCGCGGATTTCGGCGGAATGATGTACCCGGCGTAATCTTCGTTCTCCTCTAACCGGTCGTGCAGCCACACAAACTCTTCGTGCTGTGGCACCACCAAAAAGTCCGACTTGGCGAATCTGGGAAGGTTGGTGCGCGTGTGGACGGTAAATTTGACCCGATCCTTCTCGCTTAAGGCATCGGAAATGTCCAGTTACAAAGGACAAAAACGAACAGATCAAACCGCTTTCTCTTACCACCCCCGCACACACTAATGGCAGATCCATCACCGGCAGATACAGACCCCAGCGCCAGCGAATAACGTAAAACAATATATATATCGTTATTCCCATCCTCCAGCGTAGTCCCGGCCAGCAGCGGCGTTCCGTTGCCGTTCTCCTCAATCATCCCGTCCTGCAACGATCCCAGCAATAAATTTCCTGTCTTATTAGTGCCCTCAAATTACTCACCATAATTTCGAGTTGGTTGCAGCTGCTGCTCCTCCTCCACCTTCTGCTGCTTCCGAGCGGAATCGATCCAACAAGACACTCCAAAACAATCTTCAACACCTGCTTCCGGAACAACACTCGCAGGAATCGATATCACCCACTGCAAAAATCTGGCCACAAGACAGTGGAACCAAACAGCAGCAGTAGCACGAACTGTTTTTGATTCCTTTGCCACTTCATTGTTTATAAACATCACGCTGAAGTTTTGTATCAATGACCTGACAATAAAGTAGACAGGTGAGTGATGAAATGTCGAAGTCCTTGTCGAAGTAAGCTGCAGACAACTTCCCGCTGCAGATTTCTGAGAATGCCAGATTTTTCATGTGTTAGAAAAAATAATGATCAATCATTATATCAAATTCTGCACTTAATCCGATGCACAGCCAGTAAATATTTACACCTCAAATTTGCACTATTAATATTGCACACCACGCATGCCTACTGCGGTGAGTGTCCAGGATAAAAGCTATTATCAATTTGAAGCAAAGCTTGGAAAGTTTATTTTCCTGCTGTAATTTGAGGTGTGAACATTTGTAAAGAGCTTTCCACAACTTGCATGATTGCCGAAAAATCATTGCATTCTTTAATAAATATCTGTTCCAGATTTAAATTTTTACCAGTTTCGTCATTTTTTTTTATTAAGATCTAGCCTTTTTTTAAAGGTCCAATAATTTTTTTTTTTTGCTTTTTGGTTTTTTTTGAATACCCCTGATTTAATGCGGTTTACAAACACTCAACAAGCAAAAACTAAAAATTTAATTTATTGGACATTTTCAAAAAAAAAAACTAGTTATGAACATTGATGAACGAGTTTAAATAAAAATCTAATAATTATTAAATATTTATTTAAATGGTAAAATCTAGAGTTTTTTTAAAGGTCCTGTAAACATATGAAACACAATAGGTTTTTGGACCTATTCAAAAATAACTCCAGAAATCTGGAGTTTTTGTTTTTATAGATCCAATAAACCAAATTTCCAGTTTTTGCTTTTTGAGTATTTTTGAATCCGCCTTGAGTCAGGGGTATGAAAAAACACCCAAAAAGCAAAAACTGAAAATTTGATTTTTTGGACCTTTTAAAAAAAACTCCAGAAATGTAAATTGCACCAAAAATCTATTGAACCACCTGAATTCTACAAATTACTTAACTGATTCTTATTTGCCCTCCCCTTCCCTATTAATAATTGTTAGATTTTCGCACGAGGTGGTCACTCCGAATATATTGCATTTATGTCATATGTTGATCCGTATGTGCATCCATATTTACGTGCATGCACAATTTCTCTATGAATTTTATTTCAGTGTTTTTCTCAGCTCTCATCGATGACATCGCAAACGCGCGCACTGCTGTTTGTGTTCAAACAAATTAATTTCTGTTGACTCTTGACTCCGGTTACATTTTTTTGGGTAGCACGGAACGCTGGGTTGATCGGAACATCGGGACAGGAGACCTAGGAGCAGTTGGGACCGATTCTTTTGACCACTTCCTTTGCCCTACGACTGCTTGAACAAAAGTCATGGTGGAGTTCCGTTAGTCTCTTAACAGGTGTATTTCCGTTACGGTTTCTGGTACCATTTTCTACGACCTGTTGAAGTAAATCGCAACAGCTTACATAACGAGAGCCGTACGGGAAAACGAACTCCAGAGCAGCACGAATCGTCTTCATCAGAAACATTCAGCAACCATAGAGGAAGAGTTGGACCCTTTTGGGCAATTAATCTTGGTTATGGACAGTTCCAACTGCTCGGATTTTCGGTCACACTAATCGGGACACAACCCAAGCGGTTCCATCCCTGCGCAGACACGTAAAACGTTGCACATACTGATCAACCGAAATCTCCTCCTGACCGCCCAGGATTAGCAATTAGCAAAGTCTGAAGGCGCGTACGATTCCAATCACCTGCAACGTCCCCCAGATTAGCTTTCTATCCATCACAAGGCACTTGCAAGGCACCATGCAACGAGCAGATGGGCGATTCGGTGGTATTGTTCCGTCTGGGTTATGCCTGCTTTCTGGAATCTTCCGCCGACAACCTGACGGTTCCGGAAAAAAAACCTTAAGCAGTGGGAAGTGAGAGCCGCGATTTTTCACTAGTCGGAACACTCACTGTAGAACAGTCGATCTCAACTTTCCTCGTTCCATTCCCCCCTTGGCTTTTCAAAACTTTACTCCCCCACCCCCTTTTATTTTTAATTAATCTGTAATAATTCTCACATATCATTATTTGATTATTTTCAAAGTTTTAATGTCCTGGTTCATTTGTCGCATCTTATGGTCGATCAAATTCAGCATGTGCTACAGCTTCTCTCCATCTAGCACCCGCGGGATACAACCTGCTGCATACCAACGATGATAATACGTTGTGTAGCTTGACTGAACTGGTCTGTCGACAAGGCGGCGACCTCCAACGGTCTGTTACTTCCGGGGCCATCGCCGTTAAACTAACCCGCGGAAGAACTAAGAACTTCTTCCTTTCCACTACCGCTTTCGACGTCCGGCAGATTCCGAACAAGACCAGATAATTTTCCATGTAGTTGGCCAAATTAGCGCTGGATGAATCAACATTCGTCGTTGCATTTCTGGTTCTGAATGCTGAAAGTAATCAGAAAAAGCGTAAACATGGCAAAGTCCTGATTGGTTTTCACATCCTAACTTACCGCCCAATCAGTTCTATTGTTACAGTGCTGGTTCTGGCCGTTCTGGCAAAGTTACATTTTGAATGTTCAGCACAGGAGGACAGGAGGAATCGGAAACCTGGCCTAGCACAAAATTGTTTTTATTTGCCGAAATCCGCGTTTTCGTCCAACACAAAACAAATGCTAGACATGACATTTCTAGCTGATGTGTAGAAACGTCACATTCCACACTGATCAAAATTTCGTTTGAAATCCCGCGCATGCCGTGCATAATCGTGCATTGGATTAACCGATATTTACCATATTTACGGAAGTTGCTCCATATGCGCTACGGATAAACGATGTGCCCAACCCCGTGGATTTTCGTCTGCTAGATTTTTCCAGATTTAAAATCAGTACTATGCCAGTTTTTTTTTTAATTTGGGCATGGCACCCCTGGGAAGCAAAGATTTTTTTTGACTGCAACCATGCATCTAAATTGATTTGAATTCTCGATTAAATTTTCAAAAGGTCCTATCTGCATAGGAAACCCATGAGGGATAGGTTGTTTTGAAAATTTAATCTAGAATTGAATTGATTTGAATCCAAACTCTGACATCTTGCTGATGCACCTTGGTGAGTTTACATCCTTGGGCACTTGTCAACATGACAATGCTTGGCGAACATTTCAGATAGATGGACACTGCAAATAATAAACTTTGCCTCTCGCTTACACGTTATGTCAACCAAAGGTCAAAAACCAGTTGCGTGAGTGAGATAAACGTTTTTTTTACATTTCGAAGAACCTTTTTGAAGTGTTTTAAGTTCTAAGTGAAAGCTTTGGGTTTTAAACTGTCACCCGAAAAAAATATTAACAGTTGGAAAAGTACCTCCACGGACTAAAATCGTTTTGGGAATGTGTGGAATGTTCGCCAAGAATGTTCCCGGACGGTGTTGTCCTCCTACAAACCCTGTTCCGGCATCGAGCAGTTGAGGGTTAATTGGATGGATCTTATCACGCGGTTCAAGCCCGCTGACTCTCCGGTGCAGAATGCAACTGCAGAAGTTCGGAGTGACGGTGCAGGGATTCGATGCGGACGTGCATGATCCAGCAATCACCAGAACTGGAGGGACTTACCGACGAACTAGGTTCGATTTAAATTCAACATTCAACTTGGATTTGGTAAGATGTGGGCGAGGTAGGGTAAGGGAACCTTTTATCCCTTAAGGCTAGTACGCTGATCGGAAGGAAAGGGGTCAAGAAACAGCTTTACGAACAGCAGAACAAAGGAGAGGAAGCGATTTCTTTGGGCTTTTCCTCACCCGCTCTGGCTTGCTTACTCTGCCGCTGTTGCCCATTTAAAAAATTTCTTGACCGATTCCTTCCGAAGTGCGTATACCACTTTAAAGTAAAAAAAATAATTCGTGAGGGCTATCATCAAGCCGTTTAAGGATTGTAAAAATGTGATTTTACGTTCGCTGTTGCCGTTCTGAATTTTTACATGGAAGTCCCAGGTACTTCCGGACAGAAGTGTTTTGTACTAGAAATTATAGGCTGAAATCTAGCAAAACATTGTAAATATGCCAAAGCCTACGTGTAAACAAACAGTTTAATCTACATGACGTGAGCAGGATTGACTGCCTGTTTACACTTCGTCCTTGTTTTGATACAGAATTCAGTTATTTTTAAAATTTACTTACTCGGTTGATCTGCCGGAAATATTTTAAATCTAAATGAATTTTAAAGAATTCGTTGAAAACAATCACTTCACAAAAAAGTATAATATTCAAATTTGCTCTTTGTGGAAAAAAAAGTTACACATCGTAACTATTTTTCAAATAATTATTTTATGTTTCTATATGGTACTTGCGTATCGAGATGAACCATTTCTTGACTTTTTTTTGATAAGGTCCTATAAACAAATGTAAACATTGAGTGTATCCCTTTCACACCTTATGTCAAAGTCCATCGGAGTAAGCGGGATACACTCAATGTTTACATTTGTTTATAGGACCTTATCAAAAAAAAGTCAAGATTTGAACTTCAAAATAATCTTATGATATACGATAACCATTTCAGAAAACATATTTAAATAGTTTTACAAAGTCGTCAAGAAAAAAAATCACAATTTCAAACTTTAAAATAACTCTATTACTTATGGTAACCATTTGACAAATAATCATCAAGGTCCGCCCGGATAAACGAAAACTATATCGATTGCAGTGTGGAACTTAAAAAAACCTTATGAGATATGGTCACCATTTGTAATAATGTTATTTGGCGGACCTTGATGACTATTTGTCAAATGATCACCATAAGTAATAGAGTTATTTTAATGTTTGTAATGGTAAACAATTTTCTAGATAACTTTAAAAAAATATTTGCGGATGTTTTCTCAAATGGTTACCCTAAATCATACGGTAATTTAAAGGTTCAAATGGTTCCAATGGCGGACCTTGATGATTATTTGTCAAATGGTTACCATAAGTAATAGAGTTATTTTAAAGTTTGAAATTGTGATTTTTTTTCTTGACGACTTTGTAAAACTATTTAAATATGTTTTCTGAAATGGTTATCGTATATCATAAGATTATTTTGAAGTTCAAATCTTGACTTTTTTTTGATAAGGTCCTATAAACAAATGTAAACATTGAGTGTATCCCGCTTACTCCGATGGACTTTGACATAAGGTGTGAAAGGGATACACTCAATGTTTACATTTGTTTATAGGACCTTATCAAAAAAAAGTCAAGAAATGGTTCATCTCGATACGCAAGTACCATATAGAAACATAAAATAATTATTTGAAAAATAGTTACGATGTGTAACTTTTTTTTCCACAAAGAGCAAATTTGAATATTATACTTTTTTGTGAAGTGATTGTTTTCAACGAATTCTTTAAAATTCATTTAGATTTAAAATATTTCCGGCAGATCAACCGAGTAAGTAAATTTTAAAAATAACTGAATTCTGTATCAAAACAAGGACGAAGTGTAAACAGGCAGTCAATCCTGCTCACGTCATGTAGATTAAACTGTTTGTTTACACGTAGGCTTTGGCATATTTACAATGTTTTGCTAGATTTCAGCCTATAATTTCTAGTACAAAACACTTCTGTCCGGAAGTACCTGGGACTTCCATGTAAAAATTCAGAACGGCAACAGCGAACGTAAAATCACATTTTTACAATCCTTAAACGGCTTGATGATAGCCCTCACGAATTATTTTTTTTACTTTAAAGTGGTATACGCACTTCGGAAGGAATCGGTCAAGAAATTTTTTAAATGGGCAACAGCGGCAGAGTAAGCAAGCCAGAGCGGGTGAGGAAAAGCCCAAAGAAATCGCTTCCTCTCCTTTGTTCTGCTGTTCGTAAAGCTGTTTCTTGACCCCTTTCCTTCCGATCAGCGTACTAGCCTTAAGGGATAAAAGGTTCCCTTACCCTACCTCGCCCACATCTTACCAAATCCAAGTTGAATGTTGAATTTAAATCGAACCTAGTTCGTCGGTAAGTCCCTCCAGTTCTGGTGATTGCTGGATCATGCACGTCCGCATCGAATCCCTGCACCGTCACTCCGAACTTCTGCAGTTGCATTCTGCACCGGAGAGTCAGCGGGCTTGAACCGCGTGATAAGATCCATCCAATTAACCCTCAACTGCTCGATGCCGGAACAGGGTTTGTAGGAGGACAACACCGTCCGGGAACATTCTTGGCGAACATTCCACACATTCCCAAAACGATTTTAGTCCGTGGAGGTACTTTTCCAACTGTTAATATTTTTTTCGGGTGACAGTTTAAAACCCAAAGCTTTCACTTAGAACTTAAAACACTTC
Source organism: Culex pipiens pallens (assembly GCF_016801865.2). NCBI lineage: Eukaryota > Metazoa > Arthropoda > Insecta > Diptera > Culicidae > Culex > Culex pipiens. The sequence continues at coordinate 80,070,089 of NC_068939.1, read as the reverse complement.
AAAAAGGTTCTTCGAAATGTAAAAAAAACGTTTATCTCACTCACGCAACTGGTTTTTGACCTTTGGTTGACATAACGTGTAAGCGAGAGGCAAAGTTTATTATTTGCAGTGTCCATCTATCTGAAATGTTCGCCAAGCATTGTCATGTTGACAAGTGCCCAAGGATGTAAACTCACCAAGGTGCATCAGCAAGATGTCAGAGTTTGGATTCAAATCAATTCAATTCTAGATTAAATTTTCAAAACAACCTATCCCTCATGGGTTTCCTATGCAGATAGGACCTTTTGAAAATTTAATCGAGAATTCAAATCAATTTAGATGCATGGTTGCAGTCAAAAAAAATCTTTGCTTCCCAGGGGTGCCATGCCCAAATTAAAAAAAAAACTGGCATAGTACTGATTTTAAATCTGGAAAAATCTAGCAGACGAAAATCCACGGGGTTGGGCACATCGTTTATCCGTAGCGCATATGGAGCAACTTCCGTAAATATGGTAAATATCGGTTAATCCAATGCACGATTATGCACGGCATGCGCGGGATTTCAAACGAAATTTTGATCAGTGTGGAATGTGACGTTTCTACACATCAGCTAGAAATGTCATGTCTAGCATTTGTTTTGTGTTGGACGAAAACGCGGATTTCGGCAAATAAAAACAATTTTGTGCTAGGCCAGGTTTCCGATTCCTCCTGTCCTCCTGTGCTGAACATTCAAAATGTAACTTTGCCAGAACGGCCAGAACCAGCACTGTAACAATAGAACTGATTGGGCGGTAAGTTAGGATGTGAAAACCAATCAGGACTTTGCCATGTTTACGCTTTTTCTGATTACTTTCAGCATTCAGAACCAGAAATGCAACGACGAATGTTGATTCATCCAGCGCTAATTTGGCCAACTACATGGAAAATTATCTGGTCTTGTTCGGAATCTGCCGGACGTCGAAAGCGGTAGTGGAAAGGAAGAAGTTCTTAGTTCTTCCGCGGGTTAGTTTAACGGCGATGGCCCCGGAAGTAACAGACCGTTGGAGGTCGCCGCCTTGTCGACAGACCAGTTCAGTCAAGCTACACAACGTATTATCATCGTTGGTATGCAGCAGGTTGTATCCCGCGGGTGCTAGATGGAGAGAAGCTGTAGCACATGCTGAATTTGATCGACCATAAGATGCGACAAATGAACCAGGACATTAAAACTTTGAAAATAATCAAATAATGATATGTGAGAATTATTACAGATTAATTAAAAATAAAAGGGGGTGGGGGAGTAAAGTTTTGAAAAGCCAAGGGGGGAATGGAACGAGGAAAGTTGAGATCGACTGTTCTACAGTGAGTGTTCCGACTAGTGAAAAATCGCGGCTCTCACTTCCCACTGCTTAAGGTTTTTTTTCCGGAACCGTCAGGTTGTCGGCGGAAGATTCCAGAAAGCAGGCATAACCCAGACGGAACAATACCACCGAATCGCCCATCTGCTCGTTGCATGGTGCCTTGCAAGTGCCTTGTGATGGATAGAAAGCTAATCTGGGGGACGTTGCAGGTGATTGGAATCGTACGCGCCTTCAGACTTTGCTAATTGCTAATCCTGGGCGGTCAGGAGGAGATTTCGGTTGATCAGTATGTGCAACGTTTTACGTGTCTGCGCAGGGATGGAACCGCTTGGGTTGTGTCCCGATTAGTGTGACCGAAAATCCGAGCAGTTGGAACTGTCCATAACCAAGATTAATTGCCCAAAAGGGTCCAACTCTTCCTCTATGGTTGCTGAATGTTTCTGATGAAGACGATTCGTGCTGCTCTGGAGTTCGTTTTCCCGTACGGCTCTCGTTATGTAAGCTGTTGCGATTTACTTCAACAGGTCGTAGAAAATGGTACCAGAAACCGTAACGGAAATACACCTGTTAAGAGACTAACGGAACTCCACCATGACTTTTGTTCAAGCAGTCGTAGGGCAAAGGAAGTGGTCAAAAGAATCGGTCCCAACTGCTCCTAGGTCTCCTGTCCCGATGTTCCGATCAACCCAGCGTTCCGTGCTACCCAAAAAAATGTAACCGGAGTCAAGAGTCAACAGAAATTAATTTGTTTGAACACAAACAGCAGTGCGCGCGTTTGCGATGTCATCGATGAGAGCTGAGAAAAACACTGAAATAAAATTCATAGAGAAATTGTGCATGCACGTAAATATGGATGCACATACGGATCAACATATGACATAAATGCAATATATTCGGAGTGACCACCTCGTGCGAAAATCTAACAATTATTAATAGGGAAGGGGAGGGCAAATAAGAATCAGTTAAGTAATTTGTAGAATTCAGGTGGTTCAATAGATTTTTGGTGCAATTTACATTTCTGGAGTTTTTTTTAAAAGGTCCAAAAAATCAAATTTTCAGTTTTTGCTTTTTGGGTGTTTTTTCATACCCCTGACTCAAGGCGGATTCAAAAATACTCAAAAAGCAAAAACTGGAAATTTGGTTTATTGGATCTATAAAAACAAAAACTCCAGATTTCTGGAGTTATTTTTGAATAGGTCCAAAAACCTATTGTGTTTCATATGTTTACAGGACCTTTAAAAAAACTCTAGATTTTACCATTTAAATAAATATTTAATAATTATTAGATTTTTATTTAAACTCGTTCATCAATGTTCATAACTAGTTTTTTTTTTTGAAAATGTCCAATAAATTAAATTTTTAGTTTTTGCTTGTTGAGTGTTTGTAAACCGCATTAAATCAGGGGTATTCAAAAAAAACCAAAAAGCAAAAAAAAAAAATTATTGGACCTTTAAAAAAAGGCTAGATCTTAATAAAAAAAAATGACGAAACTGGTAAAAATTTAAATCTGGAACAGATATTTATTAAAGAATGCAATGATTTTTCGGCAATCATGCAAGTTGTGGAAAGCTCTTTACAAATGTTCACACCTCAAATTACAGCAGGAAAATAAACTTTCCAAGCTTTGCTTCAAATTGATAATAGCTTTTATCCTGGACACTCACCGCAGTAGGCATGCGTGGTGTGCAATATTAATAGTGCAAATTTGAGGTGTAAATATTTACTGGCTGTGCATCGGATTAAGTGCAGAATTTGATATAATGATTGATCATTATTTTTTCTAACACATGAAAAATCTGGCATTCTCAGAAATCTGCAGCGGGAAGTTGTCTGCAGCTTACTTCGACAAGGACTTCGACATTTCATCACTCACCTGTCTACTTTATTGTCAGGTCATTGATACAAAACTTCAGCGTGATGTTTATAAACAATGAAGTGGCAAAGGAATCAAAAACAGTTCGTGCTACTGCTGCTGTTTGGTTCCACTGTCTTGTGGCCAGATTTTTGCAGTGGGTGATATCGATTCCTGCGAGTGTTGTTCCGGAAGCAGGTGTTGAAGATTGTTTTGGAGTGTCTTGTTGGATCGATTCCGCTCGGAAGCAGCAGAAGGTGGAGGAGGAGCAGCAGCTGCAACCAACTCGAAATTATGGTGAGTAATTTGAGGGCACTAATAAGACAGGAAATTTATTGCTGGGATCGTTGCAGGACGGGATGATTGAGGAGAACGGCAACGGAACGCCGCTGCTGGCCGGGACTACGCTGGAGGATGGGAATAACGATATATATATTGTTTTACGTTATTCGCTGGCGCTGGGGTCTGTATCTGCCGGTGATGGATCTGCCATTAGTGTGTGCGGGGGTGGTAAGAGAAAGCGGTTTGATCTGTTCGTTTTTGTCCTTTGTAACTGGACATTTCCGATGCCTTAAGCGAGAAGGATCGGGTCAAATTTACCGTCCACACGCGCACCAACCTTCCCAGATTCGCCAAGTCGGACTTTTTGGTGGTGCCACAGCACGAAGAGTTTGTGTGGCTGCACGACCGGTTAGAGGAGAACGAAGATTACGCCGGGTACATCATTCCGCCGAAATCCGCGGCTGGATTTCGACGCGTCCCGGGAGAAACTGCAGCGGCTGGGCGAGGGCGAAGGCAACATGACCAAGGAGGAACTGGAGGCGGAATATCTGGTGACGTTCAAAAAGACGGTGACCATGCAAGAGATGTTTCTCACGTGACTGGCCTCCCATCAGGTGTTCCGGAACGATTCCCACTTGAAAGTTTTTCTCGAATTCGATTGTTGACGTATTTGGCGGGCTGATGCGCAGCATAGGCAAAACCACCAACGAAATCTTTCTGGGCGCATTCGTGAAAGACGTCAACGACTTCTTCGAGCACGAGCTGCAATTCCTCGGCGAGCACCACGCGCACCTCAAGGAAGCGGCACTGCGCACGGAAAAAAATACCAACAAACACAAGGAGGTGGCCGACGCGCACATACGCTTACCGTCGGTGCTGACGACGCTGTCCACGGCCGAGCACGGCACCATGGAGAAGTTCCTGGCCAAGACGTCGGATATTTTCGAAAAGTTTCGGGTGAGACCGCAGCAACAACAACCTTTCAACTCGCTCTAATCCCTTTTTAGTTTTCAGAACATGGAAGGCCGCATCGCCAGCGACCAGGACACATCGCCGGCGACACGCTCCGGTACTACCAGCGCGACAGCAACGCCGCCAAGGCCCTGCTAATTCGTCGGGCACATTCAGCAACTCCAAAGAAGTGGACCAGTAAGGTAACCTCGCGGCGTCGCTTCGCGTCTGCTGATGACAATATGCAATGAATTATTAATCGAGTAAATTTGGCATTTTTATTTTCAAAGATATTTATTCAGATCTATAGTTTATTGTGAAATTTTTCTCTGACGCTCTCTACCATCGAATCGGTTAGATTGACCAGCGGAATTACGGTTCCGTTCTCTAGCGTCAACGGAATCGGTGGTGTGGAGGTGTAGTGTGATATTTTATACAAATAGGGCGTTTACCCCGACGAAATTGAGTTTCAGAACCTCCGTTATTCTTGGTTTCGCATAAATTACGCCAACCATCAAAGGAAGCGCAATTTTCACAAACGCAAGGGCTCGCCTTCCTTTGAATGCAGATTGCAGAATCTCATGTCTTAAATTGTTGTTTATTAATTGCAATATTTGTACTTCTAAATCAGTTTAGTAGTTAACAACATTTTGGATTCAACGCAAAATTAAATTTGCCTTGCGCGCTCTCTCTTTTCTCTTCTCTCGCTACGCTCCGTTATCTGCTCTTTCGCAGGCAAGCGCACTGCGCAGGCAAAAACAGTCTGATGTGAAACGTTTGTGCGGCTGGTTGTTGTTTACGTTTTGTGCGCAGGTATAATTTTCAAACAAATCATTTGATTTACCAGATAATTTGTTTATATTTTTCATTTCAGCGCCGTGGAGAACTTGATAAAACGGAACAGCTGGTGCTGCAGGATTCGATCGGTAATCAAAAGAGATCATGCCGGCAGCCGGCCGACAATATGAAATCGAACGTGCAAAATTTGTTCCGCCGAGGATGCGACCAAGCGAACAAACGATTGGCATCAATCAATCTGAATCATTAGATAAGTACATATGACATTTGAATATTATATTCAACTTGATACTTTATGATTTTTTTCTTCTTACTTTTTCAGGTTTGGAGATTTTGGCAGTATGATCAACTAAACAGAATCGGCATTCAACTAGAATTAGAGCCAAACAAATATTATTGGTGTGAACCATCCGTCAAAAAGTGAACAATTCTGTAAAAAATAGGTAAGTAAAAAATGTAAGAAAAACTTTTAAAAACTATTTTAAAACTATTTCTCAAAAAGTAGTAAATTTGTATGATAAACTTTAATTTACCATTTGAAAACTATTTCTGAAATAGTGAAACTGGGAAAAAATGTAGGATAAACCTTAAATAACCATATGAAAACTATTTCCAAAATAGTAGCGCTAGGTAAAAATAGCAAGAAAAACCCTAAAAAACCATTTACAAACCCTTTCTAAAAAAGTAGACGCAAGGTTAAAAATTGTAAGAAAAACCTTAAAATACTATTTAAAAACCATTTCTCAAACAGTAAAAACCGAGAGAAAAAGGTCGCTTTTTCGCGAAAATTAACTTTATTTTTACCATTACACAAATGGTAATTTGACGAAACGTTGTTCGAGGATTTTTAAGGTTACCGTTGCTAACCACCCTTATCTATGGTATTTTTAAGGTTTTCCTACCATTTTTCAAATAGTGGTTACGATCTCTGAAATGGTGAGAAAACCATTTAACACAAAGTTTTTTTAAGGTTCTCGTTTATGCGGGTTACTTATGGTGACCATTTGACAAATAGTTATCAAGGTCCGCCAAATAACATTATTACAAATAGTGACCATAACTCATAAGGTTGTTTTAAGGTCCTCACTAGAATTCATATAGTTTTCGTTTATCAGGGTTCTCTACCAAAGTCAGTATGATTCCATTGCTTTCCATTCGTATTTAATTTGTACTCTTAATTTTACAAAAAAATCTCAAACCTATCAAAGTCACCCCCCGCATAAACGAGAACCTTAAAAAAACTTTTTGTTAAATGGTTTTCTCACCATTTCAGAGATCGTAACCACTATTTGAAAAATGGTAGGAAAACCTTTAAAATACCATATCGGAAATGGTACCCTACCATTTTTCATAAAGTTCGACCATCTGAGATGAGGGTGCCCGCATAGAAAAAAACCGTTTGAAAATCATTTGTTAAATATTCAATCAACCTTTTACCAAATTGTATAGCAACTATTTGGTAAATATTTTTTTTAATTCCTCACTGTCTCTCAAATAGTGAACTATTCCCCATATATGTTGTTAGCAATATTCACTATTTGATTTTTTCTTCTAGCGACACTTTGTCAAGTGCTTTTTGAAAGTTCATTTTTGCGTATATATTTTAGGGATTTCACCATTTCTCAAATGGTATTTTTATGGTTTTAAATAGTTATTTCAGTGATTTTTCATGGAGCATTACATTTTGGGGAACAGTTGTAACAATTCGAATGAACATCAATTTTTCAAGGATTTTCGGAATTTTGAGCTAGAAAACATTAATTTTGCTTTGGTCAAATAGCTTATTTATTTTTTCATTTTATTCGATATATATATATTATATTTTTGTCTGAATTGTCCTAATGATATATGGATTTTAAATTCAAACATGATGGAGAGTTTGCGGGATTCTAAATTGGCAACAAATTAAACTGAAGAGAAAATAACACAAAAAAATCTTAGAATAAACTAATACAGAAGAAAAAACACAGTTCAGGGAGGTATCCGCTGTGGTAGAGTTGACCAAAGCTGTACACCACGATCAGCTCCATCTCCGTCATTCTTTGGAAATTGTTGGTCGGATGGAGGGGTCCCAGAGGTTACTTCAGCAGCCGGTTCTGAAGATTGTTCTGAAGGAAAACGGCGCAGTCGTGCAACGTCGGATAACCGAGAGTTCATCTGGTGATCTTGTTGTTCTTGAGTTCAACCTGAAAAAAAGAAAACAAACTAAATGAAAAAAAAAAATGGTAATAAATAAACATGCAACATTTGAAGGGAGCAGTACGACATCGCTCTTACGGCCTTTCTTTTCATGTGTTGAAATGGGAAGAAGGCCGTAACAGCAATTTCGTACCGTCCCTTTCAAATGTTGCTCCAGAATACAACTTGTTATCATCCCGAGCAGACGGAAATAACTTGGGAAGGTCAGTTTTAGATATTGTGAGAAGATCAAAATCCGTTATTGGGATGATCGGATTAGTTGTTAAAATAACAAATTTCAATAACAAAAATTTGTTCGAAAAATAACTCAAATTGTTATTGCTCTGTTATTGCAATAACATACTAATAACATAGAATCCAGAACATTGGAATAACAAGGTTAGTTATTCTGAGCAATCGATGGGGAGCACACAAATAACAAAAACTGTTATTTATATGGATTGAATGCATAACAGAAAGTGTTATTATTTTATCACATGGAAAGCTACCCTAGCAGAATTTTGTGAAGAAAAATAACATAATTAATGAAGCATAACATTGTAACTCAGGCTGTTACAAATATGGGTTATTTTTAAATGTTGCTATCAAAATCTGGTTTTAAATTGTTGTTTTAGATACACTTAAGCCCCCTTTTACGCTCTGTGAGGGAAGGGGCTAGCGTAAAGTGGTGGAGCTTTATTTGGCAATCGGGGATACATTCTTAGAAAACTTTTAGTTTGACTTACCGGAAATTTTAATACGGTCGAATTCTTTGGAGTCAATCTTTGTCTGAAGATTTGCTGATCCTGGCTCTCTTAGTTCACTCCAACCCCGAGATCGCTTTTGATTTACTGACGCACACATCTTTCTTTTTTTTTCACCTAGGGCTGCCTTTTCTGTTGCTTTTGGTCCAAGTTGAGTTTCTACCTAAAATGTTGGAAATTATCACAAAGTGTCTAATTCTTTTGTAGAAAAAAAATTAAGCACTTATCTGAAGGTGGTTTTGCTGGTGATATTCTTCAGCACAGAATGTTTTTATGATCAACGGCACGTGGTTAGTTGAATCTTCTTGATGATGTTGCTATCCATGCCCTTGAAAACAATTGATCGATCTGGAATGTTAGAAGCTGGAGTTAAAAGATTTTTTTTTAAAGATAATTTTTCAAGGATTTTTTTCAAATTACCTTCTTAAGCAAGAAGCCGCTGATGTGTGCTTGCACGGAATCGAGTTCACCAATCAACTCACCAACCTAGCCTATGGGAACGACACAATCTCCGCCGGTTTTGCAGCTCACGTTCCGACTTCGGCGAATCAACTTCCTCCTCCGCTCCTTTCTGGAAAAAGAAGGAAACATTTATAATTTTAATTGATAACTCTTTTGAAAAATAAACTTACCTTCGGGAAGGTAGGGTTGGCAAGACTATTTTTTCAGCTGACAGAAAAGCAGCTTGAATCGACTCAGCCGTTTTGAAAAACATTTTTTGTGTAAGCGTCTTTTACTTTTACCTGGAAAAAGAGAACGATAAAAGTTTGAGAAGAAATCCCAAGGGGTGATAAAAAATCACTTTATTCCGTCAGAATCAGTGATTTGCAGGCTGAACGTAACTAAACTTTTGGGCACCCTCAGCAAACGTCATATCAATACAAATTGCTGCCGGAATTTTTCCGGATCTCTCCCGGAAAAGATCTGGCAGCAATTTTGTAAGCTTTGACGTTTGCGGAGGGTACCAAAAAAAGGTACACAAATCACTTCGTGCGTCAGCCAAAACTTAACCCTCCAGCAGGTGATTTGCTAATATTTCAAGCAAAATAATGTAAATGGGCCAAAGCCAAAGTGTAAACAAACAGTCTGTCCTGCTTAATTCAACGGATGTTTACGTTAGGAACGAGCAGGACAGACTCTTTGTTTACACTTTGGCTTTGGACCATTTACATTGTTTTGCTTGATTTGTTCTCCTGGCGCACGTCTAAATCCGACCAGTTTTCACTGTTAACGGCTATTGCAAATATGTGGACCTTTTTTACGCAAAACAATGTAAATGGCACAATGTCGAAGTGTAAACAAAGAATCTATCCTGCTCGTTCATAATATAATAACTAATCAACTAACGTGAGCAGGACAGACTCTTTGTTTACACTTTGCCATTTGCATTGTTTTGATTGAACTTTCACAACAAATCTGAACGCGAAAGACAAAATCAATGAAAACAAACCTTTTGACAGCTAATTCAAGCGCAGGTTGCACATCCGGGAGTTGGACTGCCGAAAAAACGCCTTCCGGAGGTTGTTAGGCCGTCACCCACAGAAAGGAGGAAAAAACAGCTGCTGCTAACTTGTTTTGCTTCCGGAGGCCACTCAAAACACTAGACAGATTTTGTCCTCGCTTCTTCGGTGGCCAATTTGGTCACGATTGTTCTCACATACAAATAAACACAAACAAACTCCCGCGAACGAAAACAAAACGGTGTTATCACTTGTAAACACACAGCCGGCCGCGACGACGAAAAAAACAACTGCCTGCTACGATTGAATTGTTGACGTTTGCGAGTGCGAAGACAGCAGGGGGCGTCCATAAATAACGTTTAGATACAATTTAATTTGAAAATAGAAATGCTGACGTAGGTTTGATTTTTAACTGGCGTTCATGTAAACGAACAATCAATAATTACTAAATGCACATTGTATGTAGCTATGAAAACCTTATTTTAAACACCGAATATCAAAAATAAAATTCTGTATTGCTTGGCTTGTAAATAAATGTTCTAGAGATTTATTTGACCTAGGGAATCCCTTAGAAACTATAAAAAAACACTATAGTGATCTATAGATATTAAAGTTTAGCAAGCTAAGTAAAACGTCATTTCGGGATGGCCTCTTTGAGAGATCCCGGAGATTCGTTTCCCAACGTTACCACCCACCACCCACGACTCTCGATGGCTTGGATGTAAACAAATTTTACACTCTCAAAAGAGAACAGTAGGAATCACAAAATACACTGTAACTGAAAATCGCACTTTGCTGAGTTCGTTTTCGCACTTCTTCATACGATTTTTTTTCTGTTCGACTCTGATTACCAAAAAAAATGTGGATTTTCAGTTACAGTGTAGATTGTATCCGAGGAGTTGGAGGAGTCCTGTCGAAAATAATTATTTATCGATAATCTGCATTTTTTTGAAGTTGGACTCAAAAAAAAACACAAGTTCGTGAAAAATCCTTCCTGCACTGTGCATTGTGTCTTTTTTTGGCAATATAATTTGATAAGAAAGAGAATTCCCACGCTATTGGTAAGTTGCTTACAACGCTGTAATAAAAATAAAAATTAATCCCTTCCCGTTGCAGATTTTCCGAAGAAATACTACCTCGCGACAAAGGGGCAATTTTACTTCTTTATGAAGGAATTCAAGGAGAAGGAAAAAAACAGCCGTGTGTTGTTTCAGTGGCCTGGCCGATGTCACGGGAAAATCCGGTCCCCGAATGAGGGAACGGTTCACGGCTTAGAGCAAGCAGTTCAGCCAGGTTTGAGCAAATCCAGCTAGAAATCGCCAACTGGAGGTGCAGAGCTTCCGCTGGGGATGGCTTTTGATGCGATGCACAACAACTCGATCCAAACACTTCCGGTTCCGCCAGTACGTCGAGTACTCCGGAGAGATGTTTACCAGCGCCCAGTTCACTCAGCGTGCCGTGCTCAAGTTCGCGCACTACACCGAGGCCACCCTCATAGCAGGCCAGTTCACGAATCAGTTCCACCCTGCGTTCCGTGAGCCACAGCTGCTGATCGAAACCGGCCCGCTGACCGATCAGGCGTCCTATGCTGCTCAAGTTCGTCAACTTTGCCATCCTGTGCAACACCAAGTCGTCGCACTCGGTCGGTCTGATGTGGTGGCTGTTGGCCCGTGAGGAGCTGAAGCTGCGCGGAAAGATCTCCGACAAGTGGGAGCTGAAGCCAGATCTGTTTTTCTAATGTGATCCGGAGGAGGGTGAAAACTGGGGTGAGGAAGCTGCTCTGGCTGCTGCCGCGGCTGTTACGGCCGTTACTGGTGCTGTTAGCCTGAAGATGATCCAATTCGATGACTGGAACGAGGACGACGCCCAGACCATCGGATCACCCTATAGGGTGGAGCCTCGGTGAATTCCAAGGAGAAACGACGGTGCTGCTACGCGCAAAGGGCCATGTCCGAAGCTGGTCGGCTGTTTGTCGATGACTGACTACAGAATGCCTCTAATGTTGGCTTATCAACACTTTGACATTCAATTACATCTCATCATTTTTCAACTGGAATTGAGTGATAAATAGCTCGTTAGGGAAATTCTCGTATGTTTGGTAGGTTAAACACTCGCTCCTAACTCCATCCACTTTGATGATTTCCACTTTTCAAACAACTTATTTTATAAAACTGTTAATAGAACTTGCTTGCTCAGTTCTTATGGAGCAATTTATCACTCGATTTCACTTTAAAATGCTTTTATGAGCTGTAATTGAACGTCAGAGTGCTGATATGGCAACATTAGTGGCGCGATGGAGTTAGATGCTGTTCCCCTACTGATAGCTGATGAAATAAAATCATTCACGTTAGTTATCGAACGATCGTAATCATCCGAGTGCGGTTGTAATTAATGGACCTATATCGAGCGTAGAGTTGATAAGTTCCGACAGAAATAAAAAATATGTATAAATCTTCAAATCTTGAGTTTTTAAAGGGCAAAATTGAAATTTAGATGGCAATCAAAAGTCGTCGTTTAATAATTATTAATCGTAAGTTATAACCGTTCGACAATTTGGTCGTAGGTTAAAATCGGTAGAAATTTTAAGATGAACCATGAGTTTGTCGACCTTATATTTTTAATAGAAATGTTTCGTAACAGCATTTTTGAAAAATAGAGGAATTGAAAGAAATTATTTCATAAATAGTATAGAAATATTCGCAAAAGGTTCAAGATGGAAGGCAAAAATATATATAAATGATAATAAAAGTTCTTAAACATATGTAATTCCTAGTTTTTTTTTTTAAATTCCCTTAAAAACACATCAACTTATTCTTTTCGAAAAAATAATTAAGAGAATCTGTCAAATAATAAATTTATGTTCAAGAATATGATCAAATTCTAGCACCATTTAAAATTTAAATTAACAATTTTGCAAATACTAACTATTTGTGAAAACATCACCACCATATTTTCGAACCAACAATTTGACAAATCGTCAACATTTCCCAAAAAGTAATTTAATGTTTCTTTATGGTCACTAAATCATCCTCGTTCATCCGGGTGGTTAGCAACGGTAACCTTAAAAATCTCCGAACAACGTTTCGTCAGATTACCATTTGTGTAATGGTAAAAATAAAGTTAATTTTCGCATGGAAGCGACCTTTTTCCTTCGGTTTTTACTGTTTCAGAAACGGTTTTTAAATGGTATTTTAAGGTTTTTCTTACAATTTTTAACCTTGCTGCTACTGTTTTACAAACGGTTCGTAAATGGTTTTTTAGGGTTTTTCTTGCTATTTTTAACCGAGCGCTACTATTTTAGAAATAGTTTTCACATGGTTATTTAAGGTTAATTCTATAATTTTCTCCCAGTTCCACTATTTGAGAAATAGTTTTCAAATGGTTTTTAATAGTTTTTCTAGCATTTTTGCCTACCTATTTTTTACAGAATTGTTCACTTTTCGACGGATGGTTCACAACAATAATATTAAAACTTTTTTGTCTTTAATTCTAGTTGATTGCCGATTCTGTTCGGTTGATCATACTGCCAAAGTCGTCCAAACCTGAAAAAATAAGAAAAAAAATCACAAAGTATCGAGTAGAATGTAACATTCAAATATGTGTACTTATCTGATGATTCAAATGATTTCCTTGATTAATGCCAAACGTGCGTTCGCTTCGATTTCGAATGTAAACAAAGTATCTGGTAAATCAAATGATTTGTTTGAAAATTATACCTGCGCACAAAACGTAGACAACAACCAGCCGCACAAACGTTTCACTTCAGACTGTTTTTGCCTGCGCCAGCCTGCAACGAGTGCAGGTAACGAGCATAGCGAGAGAAGAGAAACGAGAGAGCGCGCAAAGTAGAGTAATAATTTTCTGCCTGGCGCGCTCTTTCGTTTCTCTTCTCTCGCTACGCTCGTTACCTGCGCTCGCAAATATGCCGTAAATCCAAAATTATCAACTGTTGAAAAATGATTCGCTCATACAATTGAAATAAAGTTTATCACAAACATGACATGCTTAAAATTGAATCGTCAACGAAATTCAAAGGAATTGTAGCGCATCAAAAGGAACCGACATTTTCGAGCCTTTTTGTTCTTGAGCTCCTCAGTTTGTTTTCTCTTTTTGTTGGTTTAGATTCTGTCAATTAAAATTGGTAAACTTCGGATTGGCTTTCTTTGGCAGCTCAAATGTGGGTAAAATCCAGGGCCAAGTAAGCCAAATGATGTCCACATAACTTGGTACTACTGGTGCAGCTGCACGACGAACACTTCACCGTAAAGTGAATACCTTTACCATATGGTTCACAAACTCTCCGCCATAGTTGTCATTCTTCGCTTTTATCAGCCCCATCATCGTTGAGTAGATCGTACACTTTTCCGGCCACTTAGTCAGACAAAATCTTGTTCCGGAAGTTGCCCAAATCCGACTCCAGCACAAACCCAACCCCTTATGAAGCTACAGACAAAAAAGTTTGATTCTTTCATTTGAAAACAAAACTTAGTCAAATTTGGTAAACGCTTTTTGCAAATTCTAACTATTTTTCAAATGGGTATTTAATGTTTCTATATGGTAATCGTGAATCAATATGCACCATTTGAACTTAAAAATCACCTTATGATTTAGGGTAACCATTTGAGTAAACATCCTCAAATAGTTTTTTTAAGTCATCAAGAAAATAGTTGACCATTACAAACATTCAAATAACTCTATTACTAATGGTTACCATTCGACAAATAGTTATCAAGGTCCGCCAAATAACATTATTACAAATGGTGACCATAACTCATAAGGTTGTTTTAAGGTCCTCACTAGAATTCATATAGTTTTCGTTTATCCGGGCCCGTTTTACGAAAGTCGATGTAGACAATTTTTTTATTGTTTTTCTTGTTTGAATATTTATGGGTCCAATTTATGTTTTTTTTTCTTTTTAGAACATTGTCTTTAAGATGACGATTCACGAGATTTTCAATTCAGATTCAGATACAAAAATATTATAAATCCAAATTTATCATTTCAACAAAGAATTTTAGGAAACTAAATCACTTAAAATCTTATTTTTAAAATCCTTTTTTAAAATATTTTTCAAACATTTCACCGATTTTCAAAAAAGTGTCCACGTGGTTTGTGGATGGTCGTAATGTAAAATATTATATATTACTTCTAATATTTAAAAAAATAAAACAATATTTGAACCATCATCAACGAAATTCTTTTGTTTTTTCTCCTTGTATTTAGAAGTTTTAAGACCCTTTTATAGTACAGTTTTAGACAAGTTTCGAACACCCTGCATCAACATTGCACAACATTTTGTATGGATTTTTGATAATTTTAACGCTATTGTGTTGATTTCAAAGTTCAAATGAAAAAAAAAACAAGAATCTAAACACAATTTGACCTCCAAGAAAGCCAACTTTCAAAATATTTGCAAAATAACAAACAACAAGTCAAATTGCCAAATCCATATTGATCTAATAATTTAAGAGTTGTTCAGGGTGTAAATTAAAAAAAGTAGAATCTGTTTAAAACCTGTAAAAAAAGGTATCAAACAGTAAAAAACAAAAATAAAAAAACAACCTTTTAGAATAATAGCAAATTAGTTTTTTTTTATTGATGCCAACAATTTTATAATGTTTTTTTTTGTAACTTAATAAACAAAAATTTTAATCTTTCGATTGGGAAATTGTATTATGATCTGAAACAACATTCTCATATGACAAAACATACCAAAAATAGGACAGAACATGTATTTCAAGACAAACTTTTGAAAAAAAAAGTGCAATTATTTGAAAGCATAACAAAATGTTTTGAATTTTTGATTTTTCTCAAAGCTGTTAACATTATCCTTTTACATTCCCACACAGACGCCCCTGCTCCACAGTTACTTAAGGGATCCGTCTTAATACCTCCGATGGACAAGCATCATCCACGAACTACTGTTAGCTCGTGCGTTCAGGTTTTACTGCAGCCTCCTGCCAACCCTGAATTCAAGCCGATTACTGGCGCAACATTACCGCACACATTCTGCCGATCAAGCGAGACTGGGAGAAGGAATCACAAAAGTGGGTGGTGATGGGTGGGACCTCCTGTCGAGTCGGGCAACAATTCGCGCAAAGTCGTGCAACACGCCGGCTTTCGCTGCGTCAACTTGTTGCGAATGTTTCTGTATTTTTTTTTATGTTTCCACTTGTTCACTCGACTACCGTTTTGTCATGCTGATGTTGTTGTTGTTTGTGTTGCTACCGGTTAGGTGCGTTGTTTGTTTATTGTGTTGTAGTTTTTTTATGTGTCACTCGCCGTTATGCAAACTGAATTGGCGCGCGCCGGCGCTTCTTCTTCTTCTTGCTATTTCTTACCTGTGTTTGATTGCTAGTCTTCTTCGACAGGTGGTGACACCTTCGGTATGTGTTTCGTGTTGCAGTACTGTTAACAAGTCAAGTGTCTGTTTTAAACGCTTTACTCCACATAAGTCGCCAATCAATCGGCTGACAACACCGGGGACTCAACTGGTCTGGTTGACGATGACACACATTTCAACATATGGACGCGGTTTATGCTGAAAAAAGCGTGTGCAAAGTTCATTCCGCCGAATTCGGTCAATTGTAAGTTGATCAATTGTTGGCTGATTGGAAGAACAAGTTTGGCAACAGCTGATTTGTAGCCGTCTGTAGTTGGTTAACCGCAACAACTCACGAATGAAATGCCGTTACGGAGGTGTCAGATTGCCCGCAAGAATCATGATGTTTATATCTGGAGTTTAGAAGAAAAGGTCCAATAAACCAAATTTTTTTTTTTTTACCGGTGTTCAAAAATACACCCACAGGAAAAAGTTATATCAATATTTGTCATAGTGGATTTCCTACAAAAAATGATCCATTTAGTACACATTTTGCAACAAGTTCGTATATCAATTTCGCCCGTATGTAAACATGTCAGTGATCTTCAGTTGTCAGATCTCCGAGCACTGCCCATGATTGCATAAATGTCTCATATGAGCAATTCTCTGAGATTTCGATCATTCGATTTTGTTGTATTTTTTAATTCGGCTGAAATTTTTTGGTGGCTTTGGTATGCCCAAAAAAGGCATTTTGCATCATTAATTTGCCCATAAAATTTCCCATACAAATTTGGCAGCTGTCCATACAAAAATGATACATGAAAATTCTAATATCTGTATCATTTGATGGAATTTTTTGATCGATTTGGTATCTTCGGCCAAGTTGTAGGTATGGATAAGGACTACACTGAAAAAAATGATACACGGTAAAACAAGTTTTGGTGATTTTTAAATTCACTTTTTGTCACTTAAACTTGATTTGCAAAAAATACTATTTGAATTTTTTTCATTATCTCGTCTGTTGTGTGCTATCTTGTGACAACGACCATTTAGTACTATTCGAGAAAATCGATGTTGAATGTTTGATGATAAATATTTTTAAAACTATGAATGATGGAGCCAAACTTTTTGAAGCAATCGGTTCGTATACTATCGTTTAACAAACGCCCCAAGTTTAAACTGATTTGGTTACACCAGTTAAAAGATACAGTAAATTATGTAAACAAAAATCTGAAAAGCACGTGTCACAAGTGTGTTTCGAAAGTAAAATTGTACTACGTGTCACAAGTGTGCACAGAATTCCCATACAAACTGAAATAGTCATTCAATCAATACTGATTTAAAAAAAATCGAAATATTGGTCTCAAAAATTTATCAACTGAATTTTTCGATGTAAAATCGAATTTGCAATCAAAAAGTACTCCAGTAAAATTTTGATAAAATGCATCGTTTTCAAGTTATAGTCATTTTTAGGTAACTTTTTTGAAAATAGTCGCAGCTATTTTTTTTAAATTAGTGCCAAGTTTGCTCACGTTTGAAAAAAATATTTTTGAAAAGCTGAGAAAATTCTCTGTATTTTGCGTGTTTGAACTCTGTTGATAGGACCTTTACTGTCCCTGATCGCATTAATGTCCCATATACATTTTCATCACTTTTTAGTTATTGATGCCATTTGGTTCAAAATCGTGTGCTCTTTCAAAAGTGCCTGCAACATCCAGTATTTTGTTCTAGAAATCAGGAGGAAATCTGTTTTTTTTTTCGTGCAAACTTACCACGTAGCCTTATGTGAGGGACAAATTTGTTTTGCGTTTTTCTCAGCTTGCTGTTTTTGCATATGGGACATTTTTGCGAACATGGGCTGTTTAGTTGCTGAGATATTTCCATGGAAAGATTTAAAAACAGGAAAATTGATGTTTTCTAAGTCCCACCCAAACAACCCACCATTTTCTTATGTCGATATCTGAGCAACTAATGGTCCGATTTTCAATGTTAAAATATGAAACATTTGTGAAATTTTCTTATCTTTTCGAAAACAATATGTTCATTTTTTTTAAATCAAGACTGAAATTTCAAAAGGGCGTAATGTTGAATGTTTGGCCCTTTTTAAATGTCAGTCTTGATTTGAAATAAAATAAAATATTGTTTTCGAAAAGATCGGAAGGAAAAATGCTTGCATATCCATCATATTTTTAGTTAAGAGAAATCGATCGTATTGTTGCTGGTAATAATAGTAAGGAGAAACACTTTAATATCGACAAGCACCGTGATCTAGAACAAAACAACTTCAGCTCAACTGCTTTGTCATTCCGCCATCTCCATTCTTGCCAAAATTAAAAACTCATCAACTAACTGGACTTTTCCATTCCACTCCACTCCGCTGACTCCTTCCCAAGCTTGCACCCCGGAACGGTCACAGCATCCGTACGGAAAGGGTCAAATTGGCTGAGCAAGCAACCCCCACTCGATTTGCACAAACAACGGCAGAGCGCTTTGAGATGTTTAGCCATCCCCGAAAGTAGCCAAAATGATGCGAAAAAAGGCGTGTGTATTTTCCGTGAAATTAGGCAAAATAATTCCGCTGGCAAACATCTGCATTAATCCGTTAATGAGCATTGAGCTGTGTTCCTCCTGGGAGAGTGAAGAACGAAACGTTTGCAATTAGCGAGTCCATTGGCCAGGGAGCAGATTTTGGCCAGCAAAGGGCCCGGCGAAAGCACGCTCTCTGATATGAACTCATTATTCGAAATGGGCCAATTGCGAAATTCCTGGCCCGGGCATTCAGAAGTTCAGAACTCAACTCAAGCCACATCATCTTCAGCGAGCATTCAAGTAAAAGGCAAATTGCTCAAGAATACCGTAATCTGAATTGAAGCCAAACGTACAGAATGTGATGGACGATGGATAAGTGATGTGCTTCTGCTTTTATGTGATGTAATATTTTCGAAAGCCACGCGCAGAAAACAGAGAGATTTGCACCATTACGAGCCATTATGACTCAATAAAATGCAAATTGATGGCAAATTATATCCTTGGATATCGCTAGTCGTGAAAATTCCTCGACAAAGATGATACAGATAATCTTCGATAGCTATTCTTACTGCTCAAATTCTAACTTATGTTTAACGTTCCTTTCCACCTCAACTCTCACAAATTGTAGCCCCCTTCTGAATGACGCGAGGGTGGTATAGATTATCCGATGCGATCAAAAAATTTCGCAAACGATTGTCAGCTAACCTCCAGAAGAACGTGAGAACGCCGGTGCTATCGTTCAGAACTGAAGTCCGCACCATCAGGGATGATTTGCAAAAAGTTTCAATTTCTTCTTTCTCCACCTACAGCTCAGAGATACGGCAGTTGTTTGAGTTGTTATGCTCTGTTGTCGTAATAATCATCAAAATCAACAAAAATTAAGGTTTATTTTACTGTTGAGTAATTCTTTACAAGTCTCCATACAATTTTGGCTGCTGTCCTTACAAAAATGGTACGTACATATTCAAACAGCTGTAACTTTTTAGTGAATTTTCTGATCGATTTGGTGTCTTCTGCAAAGATGTAGGTATTGTTGAGGGCTATTGAGAAAAAATAGGTACATGGATTTTTTGCCGATTTTTTTATTAACTTTTTTTTACAAATACTCAATTTCCCAAAATACATATTTTTTGATTTTTGAGATTTTTTTATATGTTTTAGAGGACCAAATCCCGCAACTTTTGAGCCATAAAGAAGTTTGGTCAAAAAATCTGCCGCCGAGTTATGATTATTTGAAAAATTAGTGATTTTTGATAAAAATCTAAATTTCATGCAAAAACAAATTTGACTTAATTTGCCAAACATTCAATATTACCCTTTTGAAATGTTAAAAAAAAAGTTAATAAAAAAATCAGCAATTTTTTTCCCGTGCACCAATTTTTTTTTCAATAGTCCTCAACAATACCTACAGATTTGCCCAAGACACCAAATTGATCAGAAATCCACTTAAAAGTTACAGCTGTTTGAATATTTACGTACCATTTTCGTATGGACAGCAGCCAAAATTGTATGGAGACTTGTATGGGTAAACCAATGACCAAATCAAAAAATACAAAAATTAAAAATGGTCGAAATCGGTCGATTTCGTAGAGAATTGCTCTGTTCTACTAAAAGCACAAACGAGTCAGATTTAAAGAATTTTACATACAGTCCAGACTCGATTATCCGATGGTTTGTATAGAACTTCGGATAATCGAATCAGGAATAAATTTTTTTTTCGTATTTTTTTCATTTTCTTGTTTTTAACATCAAATTCGAGTTCTACGACCCCATTTTATTCAAATTTGAATAGTTGATTCACAGCAAAAAATCCGATGGAAAAATCGCATGCAAAAGCATGCACATCACCTTCGTCAAAAAAGACACTTAATAATTCACGCTGCATGTACAATTTTTGTAAACACAAAAAAAATTGCAACCGACGGGACTCAAAACCCAGCACCTACAGTAAGGACTGGCGCCTTAGCCCGCTCGGCCATCAAACCGATGAAAAATGGAAAGGATACCTATATGTGAGCTTGACATTTCGGTCAAGTAGGTTTCCCATACTTATGGGCTAAATATTTCAGGGTGTAATATTACACCGAATTTCATAAAATAATGCAAAATTTATTATACACCCAGGCCTTTTACACGCAGCTGGATTGCTACTTTATTTGCTGTGTTGCCTATTAATAACAAAATGATTTTTTCCAATATTTCTTCATCACCATTTTGCCCGCAATCTTGCATTAAAAAATCTAAATCACTTTAGAGTAGTTTAGAGGTCATACTTAAGCTCGACAATCAAAAATAAGACAACGAAAAAAATTGTTTCGTGATTCGATTATCCGAAGTGAAATGTTTCCGACCACTTCGGATAATCGAGTCTGGACTGTATTCTCTACCAAGTAAAAAGGCAATCATGACAAGAGGTCATGACTCTGAAGAATTAATGAAGACGGCACGAGAAGGTTCTTTCTCTTACACAAGGGTCAGCTTTGATGCAGTCAATATTTTCGATGGTTTCTGGATCGTTCCTACACAGCTAAAAAAGTAGTAATCCAGCTGCGTGTAAAAGGCCTGGGTATAAAATAAATATTGCATTATTTTATGCAATTTTATGTGATTTTACACCCTGAAATATGTAGCCCATCAGTGTGGGAAACCTACTTGACCGAAATGTCAAGCTCATATATGCGTTTATCCTTACAGCTTTCATTCGGTCTGATGGCCGAGTGGGCTAAGGCGTCAGTCCTTACTGTTGGTGCTGGGTTTGAATCCAGTCGGTTGCAATTTTACCATCGGATTTTTTGCTGTGTAGAGATACTGGTGATAAGTACTTCAGTTTTTTTTTAAAGAAATGATATGAAAAATGTTGGTAAAATAAAAAACACTTTAACAATTCATTTCGTTTTCTATTATGTTTTAATCTGAAAAGGTATTTTTGATTGATAAAAATTTAAAATGTTCTTCTAATCGTCAAATATGCTTAAAACTAACAATCATTTAGAAAAGCTATTATAACTGGTATAATAAGACTAAACACTCCACTAAAAAGGAGTATAAATTTAATGACATGGTCCGATTCGATCGTCTGGATGATTTAGCTAAATACTTGTCATAAAATGTTGTTCCACCAGTCCAATTCAGCACTATTAAACTGTCATCAGTGAAGTTGGCGGCGCTCCACTATCTTCGCTCCACAGCAGCAACTGACGCCGGATCCCGGTTCCACTGGGGGTGTAGTAAAATGTAATTATGATAATTTTATTATTATCAGATTCAAAACGGTCATTAGATTGCAAACACTTTTTCTCACTTCAGAGCAGAGGCGCATCCACCGGAAATGACCGCACGTTCTAATGGCAGGGCGAGGGCTTTCCTTTTAATACCTATTCTAAACACATGAAGTGCTGTTGAAACATCTTTGCCACCTTCATTTGCACTCACCTCTACCTGGGATTGCTCTTAGCTAAAACCTACCACCATCTATCATTCTTGAGATCGAAGAAAATCTAGCGTGAGATTTTCAATGGAGTTAGGGTAACCTGAGGTCTAACTCTAAATTTAAAACATAATGTTTGACCCCACCTTTCCCTATTCAAAGGACTGCATGCTGATAGCCACCCCCCTCCGGAGATGAACGGTTTCCGCGCGGTTAAGTCCGTTGATAGCATGGTGTTAACACGCCCCCTCCAAAGGTGAAGATTACTGTAGAGACGTTTACCACCCGCCACAAACACCTTTTTCTCCAGGCCGCTATCCTCGGCGCGATCGCGCTTAAAGTGTTCAAAATATCAATTTAGATGCCCACGGTTGAGCCGCTATATCGTAAGGTCAGAGCGCGTCCCTCCCCCTCCCTGTAGACCCTCTTGTGAGGGTAAGGTGTTACAGATTATAGTGTTTCCTGTACAGCTTAATGGTGGGAACTGAGAGTGAGGTTCCAATATTGTTATCTACTTATAAGAATATGGCTGAAGTTTTATCTTAAACTGAAAGTGGCGGTGACTATTAGCCAAAGTTTTTTTTTGCGATTTTGGCAATATAACAAATTCTAGATGAATTGTTGACATTTTTGCAATTGTCTATTTTACAATATTGTTACACTGTAAAAAATAATCTACGCAAATCGAAGAGGGGCAACTGCTGTGTGGGTTGGCGTAAAATTACCCATAATATCGATAATTTTAAAAGTCTCGTTTAAAAAAATACATATTTGAAAAAGCCATTATCAGTAATATAATCTGGATGACGTACATGAAAATTATTAATTAACTTGAAAGGGGATCCGAACACCTAAAAGCAACTATTTCATCCCAGATCCAGTTCAAGCTGTTCGACTTTTCATTCAGGCAGTAACTAACGCAATGCGTGTCTTTCAGGGTTTAGAAGACACGTTTAAGAGGTATGCGTTTCAAGCTCCCGTTTGAACAGGTATTTTTTCCTGCACTGCTCCTTTATTTGTGCCGCTTCTGGTTTGTTCCATTCAGCATACATTCATACATAAATGCACACCTGATATTTGAATTTGCAATTGCAATCGATTGGAACAAGCATCTTAAAATGGAGCAACACTTGAATACATTTTGAAAATTTCGTAGGGTAGTAATATTTATTTCAATATTATTATTTTTAAATAAAATTTCAAGTTCAAGTTGAAATTATCTGAAAATATTACGACGTTTAAAAATCCTTCTCAAGTAAATAACCAGCATTCTGGAAAAAGGAGGAGCAGTTAGTCACCAGCAAAAACTGCATCCGACGAGGGGTATTAATTTTTCTCCTTGACTGCGCGCTGCAGCAGGAACAAAACGTGTACATTTTTAGTGCTGATGCATAGGAAATTAGATGGGCTGTAAAGTCGTAAAGCGACGCCATCGCCACTGCAGTCCAGGAATGATTTAAGTGCGCAGACCAATTACACCGCTGAGCGAGTTTTGCACTTGGTCTGCGCGATGGTTTTGAGTACCCATCATTGACTTCCGATGGGAATGCGTAAATGTATTTTAAGTATTCTTCTAACTGTTACTTTTCCGTGCCAGGTTTAAATCCGGTTCGAATGAAGTCATTAGGACGTCATGTTGTGACGCACTTTTTTGTTAGGGAGAACAATAAGCTTGCATTTTTTAATTTGTATCACTTGCTAAGTAGTGAGGGTACAATATCAAGAATATTGGCTTCTTAACAAAAGTTCTTGTTCGTTGAACGTACTCTCCCTTTTAACCTCATTAGATCACTTTCCCAAGTTCACCTGTTGTAGTGAAAAAAAGGTGCCAAAAAGGTATCTTGAACTACTTCCCAAAAACTCACATTCGTGAGTGGTTTCGCGCTTGGCGTAAACAATTCGCGCAAAAACATAAACACTTGCAGACAATATGCAGCCGACCTCTTAGAGATGATAATGAAGCAGCACACACCACCCAGACGAACCCGAAGCTACATTGATCGGCGATTGAACCTTGTGATGCTGCCGCCTCGCAGACAGCTCAAGAGGGGTGGTGGAGTGTTTGGAATGTATATTGCGCAGTTTTTTCGAATATTTTTTTGAAATTTTATCGATGATTTTATGAACGCCGGCTATGGCTAAATAAATAGACGAAAATTAAAAAAAAAATCGTATTTGTGTCTTTTTGCAACTGAGTGTTTGCAGAATCAGCAATACACTCCCTACAGCGTCAACTGAGTACACTTTTAAACTCGATCTTCATTCAAAATATCGCAATCCTCAATATACCATCCCAATATTGTTTCTTTGCAGTTTATGCGTGATTTTAACCGACTCCCTAATTTTAAATTTTTATTATTTGATCACCACTGTGTTCCCCGGACAATTTCACATAAGAATAATAAAATATCTCAAACTAAACCATACCATTGGCGAGAATCAGCCCTCCGAAAATAAAATCTGTGGATTATACAAAAATAAGCACGTGGCCTACGCTTGTGCTCCAGGCCTACTTTCAGGGATTAAGGGACAAATTGAAAATTTTGGAAAATCTTAAGAGATATCCCCTGGCTCGATTCTTCAGATAAAAATATGTAACTGTGCCGATTTAGAGCCAAATCGGTTAACGTTTAAGGTTCTACCTAAATCGAATTTTCCGGCCTGAATTGATATATCTTTAACCCGGTTACATTTAGAACCTCCATTTTAACTCATTTTGTTGAAAAATGATTCACGAAGCTAATGAAACCAAAATTGATGAGATTGATCTAATAGTTTCTTCAAAAAAATAAGCAGAACTCAAGATTTTTGAATGAAAAACTGCTGTTTGTATGGAAACTAAAAAACTTTTTTTGGATGCGTCGATCCACCAAAAACACTGTATAAACCATGCTCAGAACATATTGAGTCACTTGGGGACATTTCAAGGAATCGATTGGTACCCGGATTTCCCCGGAAGTGCCTCCCAAAGCGGCCAAAAGTAAGAAGGAAGTTGAAAGTCTGATTCCGGACATTCCCTGTCGTACCGGCATCCTTGCCTGGCCCAGCGTTTGTTGCATGCACAGGAGAAAAAAGCTGAATAAAGATGGTAAAAAAACCTAAAACAATAAAATACTTCAACTTTACCACCAACAACTTTTTGCAAAAATGCTATCAGGTCAATGATAATGAAATATATTGGTTTTGGTATTATAACACACAATCTTGGATATCCCAACATATCAACAAAGTAGTCTACCATACCCACTGAAACTATTGGCATATGATCCGGAGTCAAAATCTGTCGACCTCTTGCTTTTTACAATGGAGCAGTTCTCTACGGAATCGGTCTTTTTTCTTTAATTTTAATTTTTGTATTTTTTAATCCGGCTGAAACTTTTTTGGTGCCTTCGGTATGCCCAAAGAAGCCATTTTGCATCATTAGTTTGTCCATATAATTTTCCATACAAATATGGTAGCTGTCCATACAAAAATGATATGTGAAAATTCAAAAATCTGTATCTTTTGAAGGAATTTTTTGATAGATTTGGTGTCTTCGGCAAAGTTGTAGGTATGGATATGGACTACACTGAAAAAAAATGATACACGGTAAAAAAAATTTGGTGATTTTTTTATTTAACTTTTTGTCACTAAAACTTGATTTGCAAAAAAACACTATTTTTGATTTTTTTTATTTTTTGGTATGTTTTAGAGGACATAAAATGCCAACTTTTCAGAAATTTCCAGAATGGGCAAAAAATCTTTGACCGAGTTATGAATTTTTGAATCAATACTGATTTTTTCAAAAAATCGAAATATTGGTCGCAAAAATTTTTCAACTTCATTTTTCGATGTAAAATCGAATTTGCATTCAAAAAGTACTTTAGTGAATTTTTGATAAAGTGCACCGTTTTCAAGTTATAACCATTTTCAGGTAACTTTTTTGAAAATAGTCGCAGTTTTTCATTTTTTTAAAATAGTGCCCATGTTTGCCCACCTTTGAAAAAAATATTTTTGAAAAGCTGAGAAAATTCTCTATATTTTGCTTCTTCGGACTTTGTTGATACGACTCTTAGTTGCTGAGATATTGCCATGCAAAGGTTAAAAAACAGGAAAATTGATGTTTTCTAAGTCTCACCCAAACAGCCCACCATTTTTCAATGTCGATATCTCAGCAACTAATGGTCCGATTTACAATGTTAAAATATGAAACATTCGTGAAATTTTCCGATCTTTTCGAAAAAAATATTTTCAAAAAATTTAAATCAAGACTAACATTTCAAACGGGCCAAACATTCAATATTACGCCCATTTGAAATGTTAGTCTTGATTTAAAATTTTTGAAAATATTTTTTTCGAAAAGATCGGAAAATTTCACGAATGTTTCATGTTTTAACATTGTAAATCGGACCATTAGTTGCTGAAATATCGACATTAGAAAATGGTGAGTTGTTTGGGTGAGACTTAGAAAACATCAATTTTCCTGTTTTTTAACCTTTGCATGGCAATATCTCAGCAACTAAGAGTCGTATCAACAAAGTCCGAAGAAGCAAAATATAGAGAATTTTCTCAGCTTTTCAAAAATATTTTTTTCAAAGGTGGGCAAACATGGGCACTATTTTTAAAAAATGAAAAACTGCGACTATTTTCAAAAAAGTTACCTAAAAATGATTATAACTTGAAAACGGTGCACTTTATCAAAAATTCACTAAAGTACTTTTTGATTGCAAATTCGATTTTACATCGAAAAATGAAGTTGAAAAATTTTTGCGACCAATATTTCGATTTTTTGAAAAAATCTGTATTGATTCAAAAAATCATAACTCGGTCAAAGATTTTTTGCCCATTCTGGAAATTTCTGAAAAGTTGGCATTTTATGTCCTCTAAAACATATCAAAAAATAAAAAAAATTAAAAATAGTGTTTTTTTGCAAATCAAGTTTTAGTGACAAAAAGTTAAATAAAAAAATCACCAAATTTTTTTTACCGTGTATCATTTTTTTTCAGTGTAGTCCATATCCATACCTACAACTTTGCTGAAGACACCAAATCGATCAAAAAATGCCTTCAAAAGATACAGATTTTTGAATTTTCACATATCATTTTTGTATGGACAGCTACCATATTTGTATGGAAAATTATATGGACAAACTAATGATGCAAAATGGCTTCTTTGGGCATACCGAAGGCACCAAAAAAGTTTCAGCTGGATTAAAAAATACAAAAAAAATCGAATGACCGAAATCTCAGAGAATTACTCAATGGTAACACACAGGAATGACCGAGCCACGTAGCCCAGTGGTAACGCTTCCGCCTCGTAAGCGGTAGATCGGGGTTCAAATCCCGGCTCGGACCAACACAACTGGGTGATCTTTTCTCTTCTGGAATCGATTGCTTAGTAAAGGGAAGGTAGTGTATCGTCACAAACTGGACCTTATCACGACACCTTAGGGAGGCGACCTATGGAATGTTAACAATAAACTTAACATGTTAACATTAAGTTGAGAATGAAACTGCCACTGAATCCGCTTTGTAAATGCCGGCCCCGATACTCTTCAAGGGTGTTCCCCTCAGGAACTGGGAAAGATTTACTTTTACTTACACACAGGAATCAATTTCAGGGAGTTCTTGATGATCATGGATATCTCAACATATCAGCAAAGTAAACCCACTGAAGCTATTGGCATATGATCCGGAGTCGAAATCTATCGACACTTGCTTATTACGGTGGTAGACCCTCAGGCCTCAACTTCTGGGAGTTCTTGATGATCTTGGATATCCCAATGAGAAAAAGTCAGACCAATCTTAGATGTATATAGCACATTTTAAAGTGCTTCAAAAGGCCTTTGGAAGGCCCCCCCCCCCCCGCTCAGCACTTGGCGCCCTTTGTACAAATATAGGCGTCCTACGAGGAGAAGCGCCCTCGACAGGAACATTGGCGCCCTAAACCTGCCAACAGTGACTAACTAGTTCAAAAACGTACAGCTCAGCCCTGTTTTTAGAGACAGTTGCACTCGAGAATGATATTTGAGAAAGGCGAAAGTTATTTTTTTTTTGTAATGGTAACGTTCATTTATTACGTAACGCAGTCAGGGAAGATCTGTTACAAAATGTAACGAAGTGGGAAAATTAAGGAGTATCAAAAAGTGGTCAAAAACAAATTTGTAGAAAATTGGACGGGCTTTCTGAAAAAATACACGCTAAGAAAAAAAATCACACCGCTTCTATGATTTTTTGATTTTTTCAGCTGAGAAGTAAAATTTGATGGTGATGTCAAGATTTTTAACGTGTAAATTTTTTGTGAAAATAACCTTAGATGTTGTTAGAAGCCTCACAAAAATTCAGGATGGTGTGTCTTCTTGAAAAAAGAAAAAAAAAACGCTAAACTTGCCTTGCGTTTTTCTCAGCAGCTTGCTTTTGCATATGGGACATTTACATGTGACGAATTTTTGTACAGTTGAATAATGGAAAATGGAAGAATTTTTGATTTTTTTCCATTTTTCGGGAATTTTAAAGTCCCTTTGACACCAAATTTCCAATCCATCACCATTTCAGGCAGCAAATTATTATATAATTACATAAACTACACGTCTTTTCAAAGTCTTTTTTGGAATGTTCAAAATGGAAGGGGTCGTACCGCCCCTCCGTTATTACATATCGAAAAATGGATCTCGGATTCGTTATCAAGAACAAAAATTACTCTCAAGAACAATGTTTCACGCGAATCAAATTAAAGTCATTACAGCATTTTAAAGGTTTCGATATCTTCAAATGTTCCCTAGGAATCAGGGAAGATATGAAAACACATTTTTTCCCATTTTATGGCTCATATGTTACACACCAGTCATCACATACTTAATTGCCCACTTAGTTCGGATGATTAAAAAACCGGTTTTCAAAACTGTATATCGGTTCTATTTCCCATTAAAACCGCAACCATTCTTTATGGTTTTCTCGAGGTGACAGTGAT
Source organism: Culex pipiens pallens (assembly GCF_016801865.2). Classification (NCBI taxonomy): domain Eukaryota; kingdom Metazoa; phylum Arthropoda; class Insecta; order Diptera; family Culicidae; genus Culex; species Culex pipiens. The sequence continues at coordinate 80,041,259 of NC_068939.1, read as the reverse complement.
GGATGAAAATTAGTTTTTTTTGTATTCCTTAGACACACACATCCAAAACCGGCCACTATTAGAACAGCTTACCAGCGAATCATCGCCAGGATCGCACAGAATCCAGGTCATCCCCGCGCGCAACTCCCCAGACTTCGTCACAGATGTCGCCAAAGGCACGGTTTACGGTGCTCGAGAGGGGGTCATAAAATTTGAATTAATACGTTTGCTTCAAGCTGGAATTTTGCCAACCTGGAGACGCCACTTCACTTTAGCATAATCTTTGCGCAGGTCGTCTCGCGAGGAGGACCGGTATCGGTTGGTCTGGTCCGATAACGCTTGGGGGAATGCAGTAAAACCAGACTTCCCACCTCGTTCTTTGGTTACGATTCTGCGTAGGCCACCGTTTGTCACCTTTTCCCAGGGGGACAGAACTGTGAAATTGATTCCGCATATGGAGATGAATCGATTCTATCTTGGGGATTTCTTCCCATATGGTTGTTTGGCATCATTTATCTATGGTGTCGCTATGAGTTATGGACATAATCTGGATTAGGTCAAGAATAAAATTCAGTTTGAAATATAGAGCATTAGCATTTACCGCTATTCGTATATTCTTTCAGAAAAGATCAGGAAATATTTCATGCAAAATTTTAAAAGATCCTCGGAGACAATTTAGGATAGCTTTGAAAATTGTGAATATTCCCTTTATTATTGAGCTGAACAACCGGAAAAAAGTTGTAAAAAAGTAGTAAACTGAAGTTATTGAACAACCCGTTGAAAACAAACTCTTTATGACATCGCATACTCAAATGAATCACTTTCGAACTTCCCAGTGAAATAAAGAAGCTTCCTCCACAAATTATCTCTCCCAACGGCTAGGTCAACAAGAAAAGCAGCATCGGACGCGTCTGCCAAATCGCTTCATGCTTTCTCCCACTAATCTAGCGCCAATTTATCTACTGTTGCCCCTTTTTTTACCAAGGGGTTTCCAGCATCGTGTCAGACTGGTCACTAATCCGGAATTACTTGGAATTTGAGCAAGTAATTCTGTAATTCCGGATTTACTGAGTAATTCCAGAGTAATACTGGTAATTCCTAATAATCCCAGTAATCCTGGTAATTCCATGATTCTTGTTTGTGAAAAAATACTTCAGAAAATAATAAAATAATAAAAAATAACTGTTAAAAGATAATTTCGATAAACCTTTTATGATTCTATATATTGCCTATTAATTTTCATGTAAGAAACCAAGGTTCAGCTAGTACGGTATCATTCGGATTTTGAGTAAGTAATTCAGTAATTCCAGAATTACTCCGCAATTCTGCAGTAATTCCTGTAATTCTGGAATTACCTAGTAATTCCGTAGTAATTCGAGTAATTCCATAGTTACTCAGTAATTCGTGAATTTCCCATTAATTCAAGTAACTACTAGTAATTCTTTAAAGGTTAATCGGCAGAATGCATTTTGCTTTTCCTTGATGCTTTTTATGGTTGTAAAAAGTAAAGAGCGGATTCGGAATGTCCGCAAATTTGGATGCTCTCTAATTCAAATGTATTCGGATGAAAAACACTCAAACGTCAAAATCAGTTGTCAAACTGATGTTGATGTTTACCACATTATTCGATGATTTCCAAGTAGGGCGTCCAATTTTCCCGGGTTTTTAGAAAACGGAAAAAATATATCTTTTTTCCCGGGAAATTTTTGAAAACGTCATAAAAACTATGTTTTCTTTATATTCGTTATGTTTTAAAATCAAATTATTAGCTCAATACCATTAAAATCAATCTAAACAAGGATAGCACTTTTAGATAGTTTTAAAGATTTTTTTTTGTTCTTTGTTGTGCTTTGAATTTTAAATGCACTCAAACGCCAAAATCAGTTTTCAAAATGATGTTGATATTTACCAAATTGTTCGATGATTTCCAAACAGGACGTCTAATTTTCCCAGGTTTTGAGTTTCCCGGAAAACGGGAAAAATATTTACAGTGAGTCAAATATTTGTCCGTACCCCCCCGTACGGGAAATGTTTGTGATATAAAAGTACATAACATTCGACTAAAGTGCCATGTTTTATACATCAATCGACGCGGCAGAATGTCCTCTTTAAGACACTGTCATTGGATTTGCAAAAAACTTTTTCTTGAAAAATACAAAAATTGTTTACTGAAAAAAGTCAAAAAAAGAGGTCAAATAATTGTCCGTACCCCTAGTAAAAGTACAAAATCTGATCGATTTAAGTGAATTCATTTATGAAATGTTGTTTCAGTGTCAAATATTAGTACCTTTAGCCAGTTTGTGACAACTTTGAACTTCTGATAAGTTTGTTTAGTTAATTTATATTAAAAATTGGATTAAATTTAGTTTTTTAAAGTAAAACTTATCAAAACATTAAGTAAAACTTATCAAAACATTAGTTTATAAACAACTATTTTTATAAAATTGCTATTTTGTGTTGTAAGAGTCTCTATTGAACAAGTTTCAACAATATTTGTTCAAAATATACATTGATTTCATCTTTTTTATTGACATTTTTCGACCAAAAATACTGTTTCGGAACAATACCGTTAAACAATCCGGATTGTCCCGGAACCGGTTCAACCCCTCGGAGGGAAATTTTGTGGTGATCAGATAGAGGACAAAAAACCCACCTCTTGCAATTTGAAGCATCCAATTTCGTCCACTACAGCCCGATTACGATTCCCTAGTCTGAAATTTGAAATTTTCAAATTCCCCAAGCAAAACATTCTGACCCAGAACGGTACAGAAATTCTCAGCACGGAAAGTGAAAATTTCAAATTTCAGACTAGGGACTCGTAATCGGGCTGTAGTGGACGAAATTGGATGCTTCAAATTGCAAGAGGTGGGTTTTTTTGTCCTCTATCTGATCACCACAAAATTTCCCTCCGAGGGGTTGAACCGGTTCCGGGACAATCCGGATTGTTTAACGGTATTGTTCCGAAACAGTATTTTTGGTCGAAAAATGTCAATAAAAAAGATGAAAACAATGTATATTTTGAACAAATATTGTTGAAACTTGTTCAATAGAGACTCTTACAACACAAAATAGCAATTTTATAAAAATAGTTGTTTATAAACTAATGTTTTGATAAGTTTTACTTAAAAAAACTAAATTTAATCCAATTTTTAATATAAATTAACTAAACAAACTTATCAGAAGTTCAAAGTTGTCACAAACTGGCTAAAGGTACCAGTATTTGACACTGAAACAACATTTCATAAATGAATTCACTTAAATCGATCAGATTTTGTACTTTTACTAGGGGTACGGACAATTATTTGACCTCTTTTTTTGACTTTTTTCAGTAAACAATTTTTGTATTTTTCAAGTAAAATCCAATGACAATGTCTTAAAGAGGACATTCTGCCGCGTCGATTGATGTATAAAACATGGCACTTTAGTCGAATTTTATGTACTTTTATATCACAAACATTTCCCGTACGGGGGGGTACGGACAAATATTTGACTCACTGTATTTATTCCCGGGAAGTTTTTAGTTTTTAAAAAAGTCATAAAATCTATGTTTTCTTTATATTTGATATGTTTTTCAAGCTTTAAATTTATAGAATTAGCTCAATACTATTAATATCAATCTAAACAAGGATAGCAGTTTTTAGATAGCTTAAACAAATTTTTGCTGTTCTCTGTTGTGCTTTGAATTTTAAATGCACCACATTTCTAATTCAAATTAAATAAGTATCTTATAAATATTTATTTTTTTATTTATTTCTATATGACATGCCTAAAACAGCTTAAAAATTGGTTTAAGATGTCTAAAAAAAATGACAACAAATAAAATGGTACCAATTTATGTAAAATTTTAGAAAAGTTTAAACTTTTTAATTGTAATACTAATGTAATTTCCAGGCCAAATTAAGATTTTTGTTTAATTCCGGGAATTCCCCGTACAACATATAAAAATCCCGAGAATTTTGTTCCGGGAATTCCCGGGATGGACGTACTATTGCCAAGCACGTGGTTTTGTGCATTTGACAGCTGTCATTCGATCCAATTCTCAATATGCTGGAAGCTAGGCAGTAATTCCAAGTTATTTTTATAAATTTGAGCAATTCTGCGTGGTTTCTGGAAATCCCAAGTAATTCTGGGAAATCAAAGTAATTCATGACATATTGCCAGTAATCCTGGTAATTCCATTTAGACTGGTCAGTAATCCTTGATGCTGGAAACCCCTTGTTTTTTACGAGCCCTGGCCCCGAGCAAGTTTGGCAATCGCGTGTGTGAAGACCTAATCAAAGATGACCTGGTGGCGTGGAAAAGCCCCCCAACAATGCCCAAAACATTCGCCGTCTGCGCCCTACTAACTGAACGACCTTTCAAAAATGCAGCAGCAACGCTTGAACTTGGCCATTCCACGGCGGCTGGTCGTTGGTCGAAGAGGGTCATCACTTGGCCTAGGCCTTGGCGCATATCGTGCGGGTAATTTTTGGGAAGCCCTCACCCCATCAGCCAGTGAGAGCCCTCTCGAAAGGCCACAGACGGCGCGGAAAACGACGTAATTGGTTTACCCAATTGATGTAACTGATTGATACCACACCGCCTTTTTGTGCACGTGTGAAGGTAGCAGAGATAAGCGGAGGTGAACCTTGGAAATTAATACAAAAATAGTCACGGAAAGCAAATTCCTGAAGAATGTATTTTTAGTTTTTGTGAATTCAAATGTGTTTACTAGGGTGGTCAAAATCCGGGAAAACTCGGGGCTACCCCTGAAATCAAAGATTGACCCATCACTACACCGAAATAAAAAAAAAGTACCAAATTCCTAAATTTTGGGAATTTTGCCTCCTTTCCTTATTAAGTAATCCAAAAAATCCGATTACTAAATAAGGAAAAGTGGCAAAAATCCTAGAATTTAGGAATTTGGTACTTTTTTTTTATTTCAGTGTACATCCTCAATTCATAGTCGAGAGAATCGTTCCCTCAAAATTGATTGCAAAAATCGAAAGAATAATACTACCAACTTACACAATCAAAACAAATGTGTTCATTCGTTAATTGAAACAATGAATCTCCAACAAGTGTCATATATCGAATTCTGACCACTTCTTGGTCACCAAACTGTGGTGGCCGAGGCAGTTAAGTCATTGAGTTGGTTCGTCAAAGGTTCTATTCCTGAAATCGACACTTTTTATTTTTTGTTTTGACGAATGAACTTTTTTTTGCAATTGATCATCGAGGGAATAATTGTATCGCCCATCTCGAGCTGTGTTTTCTGTGTCCGTAAATGGTATCACTATTCTCTCGGCTCGAGGCCATTATTCTTTTGGACGAGCGCTGCTCAGTTTTGGGTGCAGGCTAAATTCCAAATTTGAGCTCATTATGACCACGGGAACCCCTCCCTCTAAGCCCTCAAATTTTGTGTAGGAAAAATCGTCAAAATGTACGGAGAAAAGAAAAGCAACTGTTTCAGTTTTTAACCTGAATAAGCCGCAATTACTATCCGACTCTTACCTATTCTCGGCACCAAAAACCTTCATTAAATTTGGAAAAACTTACCGAAGACATCATATTTTTAGGATTTTTTGATAAAAAGTTATAAGCTTCCGCAAATGACCATTTTTGCGATGCATACAATCTCCGAGGGCTTAGCGGGATGGGTTCCCGTGGTCAGGATGAGCTCAAATTTGAAATTTAGCCTAGGGATGGGTCAATCTTTGATTTTAGGGGGTAGCCTCGAGTAATTCCAGATTTGGACCACCCTAATGTTTACTTTCATAATAGTCTAGGAAAACGTCTGAAAGGTCCAAGTGTCCTAAAGGGTGTTAATTTAAACTTGCTCAAATCAAAAAGGCATTTCAGAGAACCATTTCTGACCACTCTTTTTTCATGAAAATATCGCAAAATATAAAATTAACAGTGTTTTGATGAACTGTGATAAGAAGAAAGGAAAAAAACATATTTAAAGTTAAAAAAAAGTTTTCTTCTTTTTATGTTTAGGTTTATTTTAGGTTGACTAAAATTGCGTCTTTTGACGGCTAACATTTATTTGGCAGTGTTGCCAAGTTTGTATAAACACTACATTATTAAAACTTTACAAAACAATTGATTAAGTGTAGAGCGTCCAATGTCCCATTCCGGGAAAAAAAATTCTCGGAACTTCCCTGGATTTCTCGAGAAAAATATTTCCCGTTTCCCGGGAAATTTCCGATATTCAAGCGGAATTATGAATTTTCTTGACTTTTTGGCATTTTTTTATTTATCTAAAAAATAATGAAAATACTCAATTTTATTTAATTTAGAGATTTTATTGAACTTATCAGTTCTTCATAAAATTTCATGTCAAGGTTTATTTCAAATAATATTCATTTCTGATTTATTCACAACTGGGAATAAATCTTGTTTAACATTTTTGGCAACAAAAATTATAATTTTATTGAATGAAAATAAACTTTTATAATTTTGGTAAGATTTTAAATGAAAATTGTTGTTATATGATTTGAAAATAAGGTACCCCTTCCCGCTAAGATCAAAATTTTGTTTTTTACGTTTTTTTACGACCAAATTGGATGAAAATTGAATTGGTATCATAAAATTTCTCAAATAGGTTTGTGCAAGAAGAATTTTGTTATTTTGTTTAAATGTGTTTATGAAATTACAGTTTAAAGTTTGAAGTTTTTAGGGCCATAGAGCTACCAAAGGCCTAAGAGGTTTAAATATATAAAACATATCTAATCTTTAATGTTATGAAAATTCTTTTAATCAAAGATATTTTTTAGCTCAATCCTAAAAAAATCAATAAAAAACTACTTCGTATTATATAAATGGTTCCCAAAATGCAAACATGTTTCAGAACCTCGCTCCAAATATATGAAAACTTTGAGTTGTGATTACATAAAAATTGTCGAGTGAAAAAGCTGATTTTTAATGTAAATTCAATGCTTAAACCAGTAAGATTTGTTCTGGAAAAAAGATTTGCAAAGAAAACCATGGTTTCTGCATGGTTTTTGTTTTCATTCCAACTTAATGTGTCAATATTATTCTTGATCATATTCTCTCATACTATTCACGGATACATTATTTAAAAGCAATTTTATGGTTTTGGAGCATGGATATTTTACTCTCTGTTCTAACACTGTGATTTGAAAAATATTATGTACTTTTTAACAAAAAAAATGCTAATGATTATTTTAAGATATTTTGAACAAATTTTCAAAAACAGCTAATAAATTAAGTAAATTTCTATATTTTCTTGAAGTTATATGTTTTATTTATAAGAAGTCAAGGCATAAATCCCAACTCGTATTATGAATATTTAAGTTGCTTGTCTATTCAAATGTATTGCAAAATTATAATCAGGATCCAGGATCCAGGATCGGAACAATTTTCGGTAAATTTCAAATTTCCCGTTTCCCAGAGTTTTGAAACTTTGAGAAATTTGACGCTCTAATTAAGTGCATCGATTTTAATTTATAACCAACCAAAAACACTTTTTTGTTACTTTTTTGTAAAAACAAAACTTTTTTATTTCCAGTAGTCATGTTTAGTTTGTAGAGCAAGATTTTTTCTTTGAATTTTGGGCCCATTAAAAATCCCGAATATTTTGAAGCGATTAATTTAGTCCGTACATTTCACATTGCATTTAAACTTTGTGTGAAAAAATATTAAAAAAAAAATACTATTTTTTTCTTTTAATATTCATTTTTTAATTTAACTAATTCTAATCGAACATAAGCTCAGCAGATTTTTTTTTAGAAATTCATGATAATTCTAGTTATTAATGCCTATTCCATGATTGGAATTGGGAAGTCATACCAAAGAAAATGACCAAAAAATAAAATGTACAATTTAAAAAATAATCTCAGTGAATAAACATACTTTAGCTTTTTGTGTGTTTTTGAATAACCCTGACTCACGGCGGTTTTAAAAACACCCAAAAAGTAAAAATTGATTTTTTATTGGATCTTTTTTTTTTAAAAAAAGATAACTCTTGAAGTACAAAATCTGTTTGTTATTTTCCAATTTCGTTCAACTTTTTATTTTTAGCTTACGAGATATTGTATTTTGCAGGGCTGTGGAGTCGGAGTCGGAGTCGGAGCCGGAGTCGGTGGAGTCGGGTCTTTTTGGGGACCTGGAGTCGGAGTCGGAGTCGGAGTCGTCAAAACTCGAACAGCTGGAGTCGGAGTCGGAGCCGGAGTCGGCTAAATTTGAAGAGCTGGAGTCGGAGTCGGAGTCGGAGCCAAAGATTTCTGATAACCCGGAGTCGGAGTCGGAGTCGGAGTTATCTTAAATTCAACAATTTTTTTTTATTTTCCAGTATTTGCTATGAAACCGCTTAATAACTCAAAAAATTAAAATCATAATTGGTTTTGTAGCCAGAATTAATTGATTCTTGACTGCTTCCTTTTGCCTGTATTCATGTACCCTTTCAATGCAAATTTGACCAAATTTAATTCAGTTCTGAAAAAAGTTTACACACAATCATCTTATACCACAATAAAAACCCGTTTTTTCAACATTTTTATTTTTAAAACCGCTGTATCTTCCCAAGGATTGGACATAGGACAATGGTCAATATGGAGAGTTTTATGTAAAATTGTCTGGGGAATCGAATGCCACTACCGGTTTTACAAAATTTTGATGTTTAGACCACTTTTCAAAAAAAACTTTTTTAATAAATGATTTTTGTATTTTTTTAGGAGAGACATACCATCCTTTATTTTCCGTCAGTCTTTTGGTAACATTTTAGGCTATCTTCTCAAAAATTTTAAACAAAAAAAAAATCGTGACTTCACCTTAAAATTTAACTTTTAAACATAAAAATTTAAAAATCCCATAGAAGTGGCGTGTATTTTCCTTTCAGTGATTTTTTTTCAGAAAGCCCATCCAATTTCCTACAAGTTTGTCTTTGACCACTTTTTGGTACGACGCAACGGCTTCGAGATACAGTAATTTTAAATTACAAAATACAAAAATATTTAAATACCTTACGCCCTTCTCAAATGTTGTTTTCGAGTACTATTGGCTCCATATACACAAAAATGGCTTATATAGGCCTAGGAAAACATGTCTACAAAGTTTCATTGAAATCGGAGAGGGTCGGGTACAAAAGTACCAGAAAAATTCCTGATTTGAGCTGGAATTGCTCTATATATTTTTTATATCTTGACAGATACGTATTTCGTCAACTACTTGCAGACTTCATCAGTGTTCTGTTCTCGACTATTAAATATATCGATTATCTTAATTTTTACTATTTCTCTACTAAAATCTGAGAATGTTGATCCTTAGGCAAACTATATTGATATTGTCGCATATTATCGTTGAACAAATCTCAAGATTTCTGAACAGAATAGAATTTCAAGATAAAAAATGTATAAAAAAAATGATAGGATTTTAATTTATGTTTAAAATATTATTCAAAATGATTAAATTCAAAATAATATTCAACCGGTAATATTTTTCTCATTCTGTTTGTCCCACGCCATTATGATATCCGTGCCCTAGAAATTATTTTACCTGTAGATTTTTGTGTTTATCCAATTTTAAGTTTTTTCATATATTTTGATGGAGGCGCGACCATTTTTTTTAATTTAAAAAAACAAAACAAGGTGACTTTGATTGTCACTGTGCGTTTTATAAATCGTCAGCTGTGTGCTATCTTGTGACAACGATCATTTAACACTTTTCGAGAAAATCGATTTTTAAAGTTTGATGATAAATATTTTCAAAACTATGAATGATAGAGCCAAACTTTTTGAAGCAATCGGTTCGTATACTATCGCTTAACAAACGCTCCAAGTTTCAACTAATTTGGTTACACCAGTTAAAAGATACAGTAAATTATGTAATCAAAAATCTGAAAAGCACGTGTCACAAGTGTGTTTCGAAAGTAAAATTGTACTACGTGTCACGAGTGTGCACAGAATTTCCATACAAACTAAAATAGACTTAAATCAATAGTTTAACCGACTTAATCAGTATATTTTCAAAAACAAAAGATTGCAATGCCTTCAGAAAATGAGTATCAACATAAATTTGTGAAAAACAAGAAAAATTTCCCACATTTTCCAACAACATGTATGACGTGTCACAAGTGTGCACGATCATTTTGTTGATAAAATGGTCTATGTCACAAGTGTGTATTGCGATATCCGGGAAACGAAAGCGAGTTTCCAAAATCGGGTTAATGCATCTTGTGGTGTTTGTTAAGTATAGCAAAACGTCATCATTAACTCATTTTCGACCAAAATGGTCTATGTCACAAGATAGCACACAGCTGACGAAATGTCAGCCTTGAAGTGAGCAAATTAAATTTATATGTAAATCGATTATTAAGGCCAGTTTTCTTTTAATGATCATTCAAAACATAACATATCAATATTTCAGCTTTTAATAAATTTATTAGAAATTTGAGGTTAAGTAAATAAATCCAAATTTACTTACCAAACTGTTCTTCTGAAAATGCCTTCAAAAATGGAGATATTTTTTGATTGCTGTTTCAATAACTAATAAATAATAAATAATTCTATTCATCAATGTTTTCTAACTAACTTTTGAAACATTTAAAAATATGTGGAGTCGGAGTCGGAGCCAACCATTTTTTAAAAACTGGAGTCGGAGTCGGAGTCGGAGTCGGCTAATCTCAGAAAGCTGGAGTCGGAGTCGGAGTCGGAGTCGGTTGGAGCTGAGAGCCGGAGCCGGAGTCAGAGTCGGAGTCGGCTAATCTCTGAAAGCCGGAGTCGGAGTCGGAGTCGGAGTCGCTTGAACAATGACCCGACTCCGTAGCCCTGGTATTTTGAATGTTTGAATTTAATAATTCAATGTCTCAAGACTTAGAAGTAAAATATTGATCGAAATAGGAAAACCTGTAGAAATTTTACAAAGAATTCGATGGTGGGGTCAATATTTGATAGAAGTTAAAAAAAAAATCAATTTCAGAACTAAACATGTGTTCAGTATTACCAAAATTATTGAAATTCCAAATGATTCTTTCTTCAAATGATAAACCAATACCACTTTTATTATGCCTAAAATCATTTGTTCACATAATTTACTATCGCATGAGATCACACATATCCATTTATCTATGAGCGAAGGTTACGCAGAAGTGCTGCCCCAAGGTTTTCGCAGACTTCTCCAATTTCCGAGGGCGCACCCCAACACCCATTAGTCGGGTGGAGGGTTTACTAAAACAATGCATACTTTTCGCGCTCGGTTTTAACCTAATTTTAAGCGAGAGGCAATTTTCCCCCTCTTTATCGGGCTAATTAGGGTAATTCGGTTTAAGTAAGTGTTTCACTGTTGTAGCACACTGATTTGCTCTAAGCTTTAAAGCTGCCAAATTTGCCAATAACCTCTTTTGGGCCGTGGGGCGATTAGAGTTTGCGGCGGAACAACACCAACAGGTGAGAGCTGGCTGCATTCCGCAGGCAAAACACGTCCATCAGCACCATCAGTGCTCGTCGGTCGTCGGAGTACTTTTTGATTCGATTTCGACCGGCGGACGACCCCCATTCAGGCGCGCATTAATGTGCGTTCACGCGATAATGATGGCCCAGGACGGCCTATTATGGCCCCGAAGAGGCCATCCAGGGAAATTTTGCAAACATCTGGTTCAGTGCGGCTGGAAATTGGAGCAATTTTCGGAACAGAAAGTCATCGCGGCTGGTGAGTGAGCGTTGACAGTAGGTTCTACATTCTTTGCCGAAACTGATTCCAGAATCATTGCAAAGTTTGCTCACCCCAAGTTTGCAAACAAGAGTCTGATCTTCCCGGAATATACCGCTTGAAACGTAACTTGTAAACAGACTCTGCGAGACGGGTTCAACGCGCGGGTCAAACTCGATCGCTCGCCATCAAACAGGGAAACAGCGCTCTAATCGATTATCGTCATTAAATTGTTGCGTGAAATTAAAAATTCACTTCTGCAAACCCGCGGGACTCACCTTCGCGATGGGACTTACAACTGGGAGGAGGAAGGAGGGTGTTCCAGTGTTCCCAGCGGGAAGTTTGCGCCAGTTGGTCAGGGATTTAATTGCCCCTAAAAGCTTTTTTTCCTCTTTCTTTTTTTTTCTTTAAGGTCTCGCACGAGCCGAGCCCCTGGCCATGATCCGTGTTTGTTCCGCGGCCAACCTGGTCCAAGCTGCGCGGATTATGGAAGTGGATGAAGATGACGAGGATGTTTATGGCCCAGGCCATATCAAGGTAGTCTCCGGTGGTCATCGTTTCGACACCCTCATTTTGAAGAGGTGAGCCCGAACCGCTTGCAATGATTAATTACTTGTCGAACAAAAAATGTTGGTGGTTGCCAGGGATGAGGCATGCAAAATAAGGGAAACCAGGTGCGAATATATGGGATACTTTCCAATTTTGGGATGAAAGTGTTTTTATCGACCTGTCGGTCTGAATATCTGCATCGATTGTTTTCAATGAGAGGTTCAATGGATGCCGAACCGCGGAGGCCTTTGAGATTGTTTTTGCTGGTGTTGAATGAGAGCAATTGTTTCCAGGTGATGTGGATCAACCGACCAGCTAGGATTAAGGTTAGCTCCTTCTGGGCATGGGAAAACTTTATTTATAAGTTGATTAAGGCTATCCCTAATAAAGCAATAAAATTTTATTGCCATCTATCTTAAAAAATAGGAAGTAGGTACATTCCATACTCGAATACCCGAAGGCTCGACTATCCGAAGTTTCGATTATTCGAAGTTCGATTATCCGAAGGTTTTGTATGTAACTTCGGATAATCGAATCATAAAAACAAATATTTTTCGAACTTTTTTTTTTAATTTCTTGTCTAATATCAAATTCGAATTCTGCGATACCATTTCAAAAAAAAATTGAATAGTTGATTGCCTAATAAATTAGAAAATGAACAATTCTCTATCAAAACCGGAAATGGATTTTATTTGTATTTTTTGATTTGGCTCAAACTTTGTGGGGGCCTTCCCTGTGACCAAATAAGCTATTTTGTGTCATTGGTTCACCCATACAAGTCTCCATACAATTTTGGCTGCTGTCCATACAAAAATGGTATGTAAATATTCAAACAGCTGTAACTTTTGAGTGAATTTTCTGATCAATTTGGTGTCTTCGGCAAAGTTGTAGGTATTGTTGAGGACAATTGAGAAGAAATAGGTACACGGAAAAAAAATTTTTTCACTAAATCTCAATTTCCCAAAATACGTATTTTTTGATTTTAGAGATTTTTTGATATGTTTTAGGGGACTAAAATCCGCAACTTTTGAGCTATACAGAAACATGGTCAAAAAATCTGCCGCCAAGTTATGAATTTTTGAAAAATAGTGATTTTTGGAAAAAAATCCAAATTTCATGCAAAAACAAATTTGAAGTTATTTTTTAATGCAAAATTGAATTTGCAATCGAAAACAACTTTACAATTTTTTTGATAAAGGGCTTCGTTTCCAAGATATAGGCACCAAAAGTTTGATTTTAGCAAAATATTTGCAGTTTTTCGATTTTTAAAAATAGTGACCATGAGCGACCATGTCTAAAAATATTTTTTTTTAAAAAGTTCAGAAAATTTGCTATAAAATTGTCTAAGAGACATTGAAGATCGGACCTCGGGTTGCTGAGATACAGCCGCTTTAAGAAAAAGAAAAACGAAAATTGAAGTTTTCTAAGTCTCACCAAAACAACCCACCATTTTCTAATGTCGATATCTCAGCAACTAATGGTCCAATTTTCAATGTTAATACATGAAACATTCGTGAAATTTTTCGATCTTTTCGAAAAAAATGTTTTGAAAAAAATTAAATCAAGACTAACATTTTAAAAGGGCCAAACATTGAATATTACGCCCATTTAAAATGTTAGTCTTGATTTAATTTTTTTCAAAATATTTTTTTCGAAAAGATAGGAAAATTTCACGAATGTTTCATGTATTAACATTGAAAATCGGACCATTAGTTGCTGAGATATCGACATTAGAAAATGGTGGGTTGTTTTGGTGAGACTTAGAAAACTTCAATTTTCGTGTTTCTTTTTCTTAAAGCGGCTGTATCTCAGCAACCCGAGGTCCAATCTTCAATGTCTCTTAGACAATTTTATAGCAAATTTTCTGAACTTTTCAAAAAAAATATTTTCAGAAATGGTCGCTCATGGTCACTATTTTTAAAAATCGAGAAACTGCAAATATTTTGCTAAAATCAAACTTTCGGTGGCTATATCTTGGAAACGAAGCCCTTTATCAAAAAAATTGTAAAGTTGTTTTCGATTGCAAATTCAATTTTGCATTAAAAAATAACTTCAAATTTGTTTTTGCATGAAATTTGGATTTTTTCCAAAAATCACTATTTTTCAAAAATTCATAACTTGGCGGCAGATTTTTTGACCATGTTTTTCTATAGCTCAAAAGTTGCGGATTTTAGTCCCCTAAAACATATCAAAAAATCTCGAAAATCAAAAAATATGTATTTTGGGAAATTGAGTTTTAGTGAAAAAAAAGTTGATAAAAAAATCTGCAAATTTGTTTTCTGTGTACTTATTTTTTTCTCAATTGTCCTCAACAATACCTACAACTTTGCCGAAGACACCAAATTGATCAGAAAATTCACTCAAAAGTTACAGTAAAGTAAAGTAAATCTTTCCCAGTTCCTGAGGGGAACACCCTTGAAGAGTATCGGGGCCGGCATTTACAAAGCGGATTCAGTGGCAGTTTCATTCTCAACTTAATGTTAACATGTTAAGGTTAATGTTAACATTCCATAGGTCGCCTCCCTAAGGTGTCGTGATAAGGTCCAGTTTGTGACGATACACTACCTTCCCTTTACTAAGCAATCGATTCCAGAAGGGAAAAGATCACCAGTTGTGTTGGTCCGAGCCGGGATTTGAACCCCGATCTACCGCTTACGAGGCGGAAGCGTTACCACTGGGCTACGTGGCTCGGTCTCAAAAGTTACAGCTGTTTGAATATTTACATACCATTTTTGTATGGACAGCAGCCAAAATTGTATGGAGACTTGTATGGGTGAACCAATGACACAAAATAGCTTATTTGGTCATAGGGAAGGCCCCCACAAAGTTTGAGTCAAATCAAAAAATACAAAAAATAAAAATGGTCGAAATCGGCTGATTTCGTAGAGAGTTGCTCAAATGCTTATTTGAATATATTTAACCACCACCATTTTGGCCGCCATCTTGGTTTTACAAATTCTAAATTACTTTAACGCTATATACCTAAGCTCAAAAATCAAAAATAAGGCATCGACAAAAAAGTATTTTCGTGATTCGATTATCCGAATCCTTGACATTATTGCAAGGCCTTAGGATAATTGAATATAAACCCTTAACTACTCTTAAGGGGTTACATACATGTAAATCGTTAAAAATGGCAGAGGTTGGTGCAAGCACACATTTAAACTTTTTTCAAATATTGTTGCAGGAAATTAAAACATAAATTTTCATCTATTAACAAAATGAATATGAAGACATTTGGATATACCATTGCCGAGATATAGCCATATAGCTATTTTAAGTTAGCAGTTTCAAAAAACGGGTGCCACGATATCTCAACACAATATGAAATTATGTGATTTTCTACATGTATGTAACCCCTTAAGAGATTAAGAATTTTCAATCAATTCAATTCAATTCAATCTTCCGGACTTTAGTGAAAATCGTTTTTCAGCATAAATTTTGAAATACAAGCTTAACTAAACTTAGAAAATATAAATAATATTATATATTATATATTCTATTTTAATTTAAGAGTTATAACGCACCATTTTTTTGGGCTTTTTTTTGGAGGAACAAACTTATTTCGCAATTATAACCTTCCGCCTCGAAATTCGAACACACGAATCTGAATGACTACCACCTGATCCTGGGCGAGAAACTTTAGTCAATTCGGTTTAATAATGGTTAATTAATGATTTTGCAAGGATTTTAACACGCTGCTTTTTATTTTGAAATCGAATATCTCCATCACATAAAATTTTCATATTTTTACTTTTAGTTAAAAAATATCAATGTAAATGCAAGTTCCTTCGATTAAACACAGTTTTGTTTTAATTTTTATTATGAAACTAGAATTGTCTTCAGGCTGCTCTAATACCTATTAAAATAATGAAAATGTTAAATTTTCCTTAAATTTCCAAAAACATAAATTCATGGCTGTGTTTTAGATGTAAAAAGATTATTGCTTTAAATAATTTTGTTCCTTTATTTGGCACGCAAGCTAATGTGAGAATCAAACTTGGCCCTTTATTCAACAAACTACTCTGGTCTAGGAAGACGAATTTAGAAGTTTGGTAAGGAAGGAAAAAGAAGAGTGAATCTTTATAAATATCATAATACTGAAAAGCGGTAAATCAAAGATTGATAATTGAGTTTGCTGTGTTTAAAATTATGTTCTAAGTTTGAAACACTTTTAGATAAATTTCAGTGAAATTGGTCACTGTATGCAAATATTTAAAAAGGTCTCATTCATACAAAAAATCAATTAAAAATTAATTCACATTAAAAAAGGTTATTTGTTCAAGTTATTTATAGATTTTTTTTAAAAATTGGGTTTTCCAAGAACTTTCCAAATTTATGAACTACCTATAAATACTTTAAAAATTTCGTCGCTTGTGTGCTATCTTGTGACACGTCTGCTGTAAAAAGATAAGAAAAATTTACAAAAATAAATTTTGTCAGCACGTGTCGTACATTTAGTCCAACGAGGTTTACCGAGTTGAATCAATATGTTGTGTGCTGGAAAAATTTAGTTTTGCAGCGAGTTGATATCAAAATTTATCTGCAATTCCGAAAAAATCCTTTTGCATTTGTTTTTTTTTTAGTGAAACGTGTGTTTTTTCACTTGAGTTTGTGTAAAATTTAAAACATTATCGAAAAGTATTACTTTTTGATATATGTGCTTAAACGTTGAACTTTTCAGCACTGAACGGGATGCCAAAATAGTAGTTTATGCAACAAGTTGCAAAGAAAAAGATTTTTTCAGCACGAGTCGAATATTTATCCAACGATGTTTACCGAGTTGGATAATTACGACGAATGCTGAAAAAATCAAGTTTTGCAACGAGTTGCAACATTTATAATCCGAAAAACGCTTACTGAATGGATTTTTTTTTGTCAAATATTCATGTGTTAAGTAAATTCACCGTTCAAATCTAAAAAATATTGAAAAATTTTACTTTTCGATATAAGTGTTGAAAAGTTAAACTTTTCAGCACCCATTTCAGTGCTGAAAAGTAGAACATTAATTTTCCATTCCGTTATTTTTCGTAGAGAAAAGTAGACCATTTCGTCGTTCAAGAATGACAGGAAAAGTAAGTAGTTCAGTAGTTCAGTACTGTACTGTACTGTTATTATTACTGTTATTGTTACTGTAGTACTGTTATTTTTGGTGATGAAAAGAGAAAAAATGAAAAAAAAAAATACACAAAAAGAAAGTTTTTTCTCAACATAACTGCAATTATGTTTTTTCTACCGGATATGGGACATTTATCCTGATGAAATATATTTAAAGATTTAAAGTGTTTATTTTAGTTTCTTTTTGCTTCCAAATTCTCTATCCCACAACTAAGTTAGAAAACAAACCAATTCGACGGACCATTATTGGTCTCTTCGTAGTACTAACTTCAGCATTGCACTTCTCCTCCGAAGCACCCATCGCTGGTTTTGCTCCTCTCTCGACTCCACACTTTCTTCGTCACGTGCCACGATCGTTGCAACAATGTCTCGCAGCAGCAGCAGCAGCAGGTGGTCGTCGCGCAACAATGCTCCGAGACGTGTTGCGTTGCACGCCTGATAACCATCGCTGCGCGACGATCTCGCGTGTGCAACACGATGATGTTGGGCGAGAATGTTGTGGAGTGGTTGGTCTTATTCGCTGACCTCGATTTGTGACAGAAGAGGGAGGTTAGCGGGCCGATATTGGGAACCTTTCTGTAACTTCTCTTTCGATATTCCTACTCTTCTCGGAGATTATAATCCACTGTTTCGACGCTGTGCGCGAGGTTAATGAATGAACATGGGGAGGAAAATTATTAAAAAAGCTGAATCTGATTGGCTTTGCCGGCTTGGATCTTTCATGCATATCACAAAGAACGCGGATCGTGGGTTCTACGGCGGGCAAAGGTTTAGCCGCGCGGTTCGATCAAGTTTTAAGAGGTTCACACAAAGAAGACCCGAGAAGAACCGATTAAAAGCGCGTGAAAGCATTGAAAATTGGGGCTAGAGATGGTCAGCTTGGAAGTTCTGGATAGATTCGATGGAGCAAGACGACGCAACCTGGGCAACCCCAGCTGTAGATCGGGGATCGTGAAATTCGGCTTTTTTTTGGGCGCCTCCTCCTACTCTTCCGCGAGCCCGCGAGGTTGGAGAAAGAAAATGACTTTATTTGGTGGCCGCCGTATCCCATAGACCGTACTGAATACATATTTATTGTTTGAAGGCGTCTTGCGGTGCATCTAACGTGAAAACCTGCCGAATTAATTCGTCAGGTAAATAATTGCGTAATAAATGGACGGTGCTTAGCACTTGGAGTAAAGGCATAACTGAGGAGAGAGTATGAACTAGAGGGGGTGGAGAAGTGAAGGGTGTGTTTACGTTTGGCCTGACAGCTTTCATTAATTTGGTGGGATTGCTTTTTTGATTTATTTTAGGGAACGGTTCTGGCTTAAGAAAGAGGGGCTGAACTTGAGTAGATTGGAGTGTGGAATTGCTAATTGATTCGAATTATGCGGGACCGTTGTGGAGGAGGGCTCTGGATTGCTGAAGGTGGGAAATGTTAGCTTAGATAATCACAACAAAGTGGAATTTGTTCTAAAGAACGGAATGGGGTTTTCAAGTGATTTTTTTCATATATTTTTAGATAAGTTTGATAAGCTGAAGAATCCACTATTTTCGCAAGTTTTTTTTTGGCTTGGTGAAAAAACTATTGAAACAATCACATCAGTTTAGGTCTTGTTTACTTTGCATAACATTTTTAAAGTACCTTATACAAAAAGTGGGTCTCTAACTATTTTCTATTCAGAGTTATGACAATTTCCGTAAAAAAATTGAAGCAAAAATTGTTCGTGTGTAGTGGGTCTTTAAGAAAGGAATAATGTTTGTAATCTATATTTAACTTGTTTTATCGTTTTGACTGTTTAAAATTTTTAATCCATTTTCTAGCATTACCAAACATGTTTACAGCAGTTGTTCTAGTTTTTTTTGAAACTCGATGATTTTTAATCCGGCTGAAACTTTTTTGGTGCCTTTGGTATGCCCAAAGAAGCCATTTTGCATCATTAGTTTGTCCATATAATTTTCCATACAAATGTGGCAGCTGTCTATACAAAAATGATTTATAAAAATTCAAAAATCTGTATCTTTGGAAGGAACTTTTTGATCGGCAAAGTTGTAGGTATGGATAAGGACTACACTGGAAAAATGTGATACACGGTAAAACTTTTTTTTTTTGTGATTTTCAAATTCACTTTTTGTCACTAAAACTTGATTTGCAAAAAAAGACTATTTTTATTTTTTTTTCATTTTCTGATATGTTTTGCAGGACATCATATGCCAACTTTTCAGAAATTTCCAGAATGGGCAAATTTTTTTTTGAAGGAGTTATGAATTTTTGAATCAATACTGATTTTTTTCAAAAATCGAAACATCCGCGGCAAAAAATTTCAATTTAATTTTTCGATGTAAAATTAAATTTGCAATCAAAATGTACAGTAGAGCAGTTCTTAACGGAATCGGTCTTTTTTGTTTAATTTTAATTTTTGTATTTTTTAATCCGGCTGAAACTTTTTTGGTGCCTTCGGTATGCCCAAAGAAGTCATTTTGCATCATTAGTTCGTTCATATAATTTTCCATACAAATTTGGCAGCTGTCCATACCATAAAGATATGTGAAAATTAAAAAAAAATCTGTTTCTTTTGAAGGAATTTTTTAATCGATTTGGTGTCTTCGGCAAAGTTGTAGGTATGGATATGAACTGCCATGCAAAGGTTAAACATTCAATATTACGCCCTTTTAAAATGTTAGTCTTGTTTTAAAAGTTTTGAAAGTATTTTTTTCGAAACGATCGGAAAATTTCACGAATGTTTCATATTTTAACATTGTAAATCGGACCCTTAGTTGCCGAGATATCAACATTAGAAAATGGTGGGTTGTTTGGGTGAGACTTAGAAAACATCAATTTTAACCTTTGCATGGCAATATCTCAGCAACTAAGGGTCATATCAACAAAGTTTAATAAAGCAAAATATAGAAAATTTTCTCAGCTGTTCAAACATATTTTTTTCAAAGGTGGGCAAACATGGGCACTTATTTAAAAAAATGAAAAACTGCGACTATTTATAAAAAGGACTTAAAAATGGCTATAACTTGAAAACGGTGCACTTTATCAAAAATTCACTAAAATACTTTTGGATTGCAAATTCGATTTTACATCGAAAAGTGAAGCTGAAATTTTTTTGCGACCAATATTTCAAAAAATTTCAAGCCCGTGGGTGTCGCTCAACCTACATTCCTGTCACACATGAGGTCTGCACAGCTGATTCCACGTAGATTTTTCCCGCCAGTAATGACAGGAAACGCTGACAAACGGAATATGTGCCAAAATCATAAGTGGTTTTTAACATATGAAGGAAAATCATCGTGACCTGGAACTGCCGGTCGTTAGCCCGGGTAAAGTGGAAACGTTGAGATGATTGTTGTCCTCTGCTCTCATCTCGCAAAAGGCCATACAGAGAACCACGTCCCAATCAACCGGCTCTGTGGCTTAATGGTTACGGCTTCTGTTTCCCAAGCAGAAGGTTCAGGGATCATATCCCGGTCGGTACCTTTGAAATTTGGAATCAGGAATTTGAATATGAATAAAAACTAAAATGAATCAGGTGAGATTCGAACTCACACCTTTGGATTGCTGCTGGTCTGGGACGCTAAGCAGTCGGCCATCAGAAGGTTTACACTCTAGCAGTGAATTGATCCGTAGTGTTGAAACATGTTATCTCTTCTTCTCATATTATTAAATACGCGCTGATCCCTGATTTGCCTGAGGGGATTGGAAGTCTAAATATAGATCGAGTTTCCTTGAGTTGCTTGCTTCTATATTTAGGCGGGGCCGAACAATGCCCAGCGACCTCGGAATTGGACCGCAAGGAGCTCTGTCATTCTGAAATGGGTCGTTGGAAGCAGCGCGAGGGCTATCACCACCTAATACCCGGGACTGAGATAAGCTGTATCAGCATTCGGCATGTACACAGTCTGATACAAATTATACTTTCCCATAATTTCGCTACCGGTTAGCGGGTATTGGATTGGACCACACACACACACACACACAATATTTCAAAAAATTTCAAAAAATCATAACTCGGTCATAGATTTTTTGCCCATTCTGGAAATTTCTGAAAAGTTGCCATTTAATGTCCTCTAAAACATATAAATAAATAAAAAAAATTAAAAATAGTGTTTTTTTGCAAATCAAGTTTTAGTGACAAAAAGTGAAATTAAAAATCACCACATTTTTTTTACCGTGTATCATTTTTTTCAGTGTAGTCCATATCCATACCTACAACTTTGCCGAAGACACCAAATCGATGAAAAAATTCCTTCAAAAGATACAGATTTTTGAATTTTCACATATCATTTTTGTATGGACAGCTGCCAAAATTGTATGGAAAATTATATGAACGAACTAATGATGCAAAATGGCTTATATGGACATACCGAAGGCATCAAAAAAGTTTCAGCCGGATTAAAAAATACAAAAAAAAAATCGAATGACCGAAATCTCAGAGAATTGCTCAGTCGTGAAATTTTGATGAAGCCCACAATTTTCTAATGCAATTATTGGTCAGATTTTCAATGAACAAACATGAAACATTCGTGAAATTTTCTGATCTTTTCAAAAAGGCAAAACGTTCTATATTATGACCTTTGAAAATGTTAGTCTTGATTTAATGTTTTTTTTAAATATATTGTTTTCGAATAGATCGGAAAATTTCAGGAATGTTTCATGTTAAAATCGGATCATTAGTTGCTGAGATATCGACATTAGAAAATGGTGGGTTGTTTGGGTGAGACTAAGAAAACATCAATTTTCTTGTTTTTAAATCTTTTCATGGCAATATCTCAGCAACTAAAGGTCGTATCAATAAAGTTCAAAATGCAAATTATAGAGAATTTTCTCAGCTTTTCAAAAATATTTTTTTCAAGATAGGCAAACATGGGCACTAATTAAAAAAATGAAAATCTGCTACTATTTTCAAAATGCTTACCTAAAAATGGCTATAACTCGAAAAAGGTACAATTTATCAAAATTTCACTAAGATTATTTTTGATTGCAAATTCGATTTTACATCGAAAAATGAAATTGAAAAATTCATTGAAATAAAAATCCACAATGCTATAATGTTTAGGCCGGAGTGCGTTAAAAATCCCACATATTCGACTGTTAATTCGCAATCTTATCTTTCACGATGAGAGCATTACAACCTAGGCCATCTAAATTATGCAACAAATAACCTAATAACCTTATAATCCACTAATAACTCCTTTCACAAACAAAAAGCACGGCTAAAACAAAGTGAGTTGCAACCTTTTAAATCCATCTTTTCCTCCGCTACCTTAATTAAACAATCATCATGTTGCTGAGCCTCCCAAAAAAATCCCATATTCCGGTTCCCCCAAATGCGCACGTCTACTACGCAAATTTCCCGGACTGTAATTACCACCCTAATAACCGTTCTTAGCACCTTTCGCAAACAATAAAATCCTCCCTTTTTCTCGGTCTCAATCGTCTAAAATCCCTTGCGGGATGTTCTGAACCTCGCCGCCGATTCTCCCGTTAGAGCAATCATCAGTCGGATCAGACCGAACCTGGACCTGGACAGACACACTCACATGTTTCACCTTTCAACCATATAGTCACTTTTCCGCGTGTTCTTCATGGCCAGTAGTGTTCACGGTCTCCCAAACAAAGTAGGCAGGCAGGAAAAAAGAAAGATTCAACAGATTAAGTCACGGACTGCTCGGATGTATCATTACAAACGAAACTTGCCGAATGGGCATGGTGGGTTGCTACACTTCAAAATTGTAGTTCTTGCTGGTTGGGCAGGGTGACGATCTCGGGGGGAAGACAGTGAGCAAGAGAGTAACTCTCTTTTCTCTCGGTTTCCTCTGCTCTGCTCTTTAGCAGTGACTGAGAGAAAAGCGAGATACTACTGCTAATAGTTTTGCCTCAAAATAACAATTCAATAATAATAACTATTATTTAATAAGCTAAGATAACAAAAATTTAGTACACAGTAAAATAATCATGGTAATATTAAATCTGGGTATGAGGACATCTTTTATGTCAGAAAAATGTGTAATTTTACTTCTTTTCCAATGTTTCCATTCCACATTTTAAGTCTGAATTGAGGGAATAATGCATCATTAAAGAGGTATTTCAAATAAAATTTTTAAGTTTTGAAATTTAATGTTTTATTTACAATCCGTCACCATGTTGCCGTTGACTATCACGCCAAACATTTCTTCTCACCAGTTCCACCTTGCATCACTCCACGATCTGCCGAGAGTTCTTCAACTCTCTTCTCTTTCTCCCGCTCGATCGCCTACCTTGAACTTGACAAAGTTGCGATCAGCACCAAAATGAACACCTCCCGCGATGCAACATCTTCGCCGAGTTCATCGGAGGTTTGTCGCGCGACACCGATCTTGTAACGTCGCGGCGATGCTCCCCCTGAGACCTCTTGCGCGGGGTGGTTCATCGCTGGCCACGGGTTGGGGTCCGCTGTGGATGTTAAAACCAGATTGTTTGGCCGTCCGAACGCACAGTCCGATTTCAGCAGTTGAGCAGGGAACGACGAACCTCCCCGATTTGGAACCAGAGTGCATTCGTGGGTTCTTCTCTTGTTTTATTTTGTGTAATTGGTTCTGTGAAGAAGCAGCAGAACATCCAGAACGCACAGAAGCGGCTCGGGAAGCCATCGACAGCTTTTCAGTACAGTTCCAGAGTGTTTCAGTTGTGGAGACTTTGGAGAAGTGTATTGTGGCACGCGGAGGTCGTAAAGAGTTTGGTGTTCTTGAGACAAAGTGAGAGTTTAAGAATCTTGAAGCTCCCGAAGAAGCGACTAGTGTGAGACCTTGTGTGAGTGATTTTGGAAAGCAAAGATCGTTCCGGTTAGTTGCTGCTGCGACGGCAATAGTGATCATCTGGAAGCAAGGCAGAAGCGGAGAGGTCAAGTTCAAGTTCAACGGCGTGACATCGACGAGAAAAGGCAGTGGAGATGAAGTTAATTTTAGTGGTGAGTAGAGTTGAAGTTTGTGAGAAAACGAAGACAATTTTTACGATTTGATATAAAACGGAGTTATGAATAGTCAATCTTTAGTGATAAAGTGTTATGATTCTCTACTGTAGAAAATTCGATTTGATTCAATTCAATTCGATAAACCGGAAAACTTTTATTTTTGACTCATATTAAAATCTTTAAAAATAAATACATTTTTTTTATACATTTCTATCTCAATAAAAATAGTCGTTTAGGCAACAAGTTGCACAATGATGATTTTTCCAGCACGGATCGTACATTTATACACCTAAATATGACGAGCACGGAAAAATCGAGTTTACTACGAGTTGCAATTCTGAAAAATACAACTTTCGAATAGGATCTTCAGTGAAAACTTTGTTTCACTCTTTGGTTTGGTGTCCGCGAGATTGGTCTTCTCAAAATCTAGAACAGTGTTAAAAGTAATACTTTTCGATACAAGTGATGAAAAGTTCAACTGATTGTTGTTATGACAGATTCTTTGGCTCCTTAATTTTTTCCAGGTTCTTAATGGGAAACTTAACTTATATTTGAATTGTAGTTACTCATATTTCAACTAAGTGCAGTTACATTTTGTATAAATGCATAACGTTTAAAACTGTTTTGGAACAAAAGAGTTCGGAATGGAATTCGGAAAATGGAAAGCGCTTACATTTTTAAATTTATAAAAAAAAATAATTGCATATTTTTGAGCTTGGATATTAGCAAACATTGATTGGATATTTTTATTCATATTTTAAACTGATTTCATAGTTCAAAGTTCCGCGAAAGCTTCTGAGCATAACGAGTGTTGAATACAAAATTTAAAATTTTGATTGATAAATTTTTTATCAAAGGTGTGTATTTGAAGAATCCAATCATTCGAAAGATATTTAAAGAAATATTTAATTTTGGAGTACAACAATAAAACAAGTAAAGTAATATGAAAATTCAATAATAAAAGCAAACTTTGAGTAAAGACTTTGTGATTTGTCATGCAGAATTTTAAAATTTAATGCAAGTACCGTACCGGTTTCATTCAATAATCAGCTTAAAAATGAACAAATTAAATCAATTACGTCAAATTAGTAATGCTTCTTTTAATGTTTAATTTGAAGAATTTACAGTATGTAAAAAAAGAATTTACACCCCTTGGGCACTATGCACATATTGTGATGAAACATCTAAACAATTTGATGTTGACAGAAACCTAGTACTACGTTTTGTTCAGAAACTCATGCCAGACATTTTGCTACAAAAAGCTCATGAAAAGATGATTTCTATAAAAAGTTATATAGCAAATACTATTACGAAAATTAAAAAGGTGCAAAAAAAGTTTGTACACCTTTCGAAAAATTAACATAAATAATGTTATTTGTTGACAAATCACCATAAATCCAGTCTCCCAACTCCAAATAAGCATCCTTGACTGATTAAAAAAATAATTTGGATTGAATATAAAGTTTACTAACTACTTAGTATAAAAGTTTATATAACTCTGGAAATTCTATATAAAACTTATCTAAACTTAATTTTGCTAACTTTTAATTCAACTAAATGTCAATATGTTACCTAAGAATTGCTAATTAAACATTTTGGAGGGGTTATAACACCGTTGTGGGGGTATTTGAATCGATAGAATAGATTTTTCGTTGGAATTTCGTACCAACCCGGAATTACGTCGTCGGAAAATCCACCGGCATCTGAACCGGTTCACAATTCACAAGTCAACCTATGTGGCATCAGAAAGGGCATAACATTTCCGATCTTTTGATACCCATACATCCTGGTTTTCTATAAAACCCACGTTTTTAATACCTAAGCAAAAACGTTGTTATGGTTTCGTTTGAACAACCTGCCAAAAATGTATGGAATTTCGTAATTTTTGTTCTCGTGGATCAAACTTACTTTTTGCCCAGGTATTTAAAAACGTAGGTTTTAAAGAAAACCTAGATGTATGGGTATCAAAAGATCGGAAATTTTATGCCCTTTCCGATTCCACATAGGTTGACTTGTGAATCGTGTACCGGTTCGGATGCCGGCGGATTTTCCTACGACGTAATTCCGGGTTGGTACGAAATTTCAACGAAAAATCCATTCTATAGATACAAAGACCCCCAAAACGGTGCTATACCCACCCCAAAATGTTTTTTTTAGCAATTCTATGGTAGTATTATGACATTTAGTTGAATTAAAAGTTTGCAAAATTAAGTTTAGATAAGTTTTATATAGAATTTTCAGAGTTATATAAACTTTTATACTAAGTAGTTAGTAAACTTTATATTCAATCCAAATTATTTTTTTTAATCAGTCAAGGATGCCTATTTGGAGTTGGGAGACTGGATTTATGGTGATTTGTCAACAAATAACCTTATTTATGTTAATTTTTCGAAAGGTGTACAAAGATTTTTTTGCACCTTTTTTATTTTCGTAATAGTATTTGTTATATAACTTTTTATAGAAATCATCTTTTCATGAGCTTTTTGTTGCAAAATGTTTGGCATGAGTTTCTGAACAAAACGTAGTACTAGGTTCCTGTCAAACTTTAATTTTTTTACATGTTTCATCACAAAATGTGCATAGAGCCCAAGGGGTGTAAATACTTTTTTTACATACTGTACAATGAAATATTTATTTAACTAAGTTCATTAGCTTTGAATAAAATTTCTATGAATTTGGTGTTGAGTAAATAAAAAGATCCATGTCAGATCAAAATTCATTAGAAATAGATTTTTACATAAAAAAAGATATAAATAAAAAATATACTAATGAAATTTTTTTCTACTAGAAATTGTTATAAATTTGAAGATATTTTGATTTCAATCTCAATACCATTTTAAATTTGTTCTATTTTTTGCTGAATTTGAACTCATTTTTAAAGAGAAAAAAACTTGTTACTTTGAGTGTATTTAAATAATCCTATTTATTAATGTTTTCATAATAACACTTAACTATCTTATGAAACTTTTATTAATATTGGAATCTGCTTCTAGAGGATTATTGGACACTTCTCTACCAAGTCCAGTATGATTTTGTATTTTTCATTTTGTAAAAATGTAAATTTATTGAAGCTTAACAAATCTTTTCTCTTAAAACTTTTTTCAATCTGGGATGTTTAACCAATATAAATAACAAAATGCCTAGGAGAAATAAATACTTTTTTAGCCTATACAGTTGTGCGATTTATTCTTACCTATTTGAAGCTTTCAATTGGTATCAAGCCAACTTTTTTCGAGAAATGATTGAAGGGAAGTTTTTCCTAACTCTCATTTAAGCTATTTTTTAACGTTAGGGCAGTTGCTTTTTTGGAAGATTTTATTAAATGACTATGTACAATAAGGCTGAGAACAGAAATGTGTTTTAAAAAGGCATAATAATCCCAAAACTTCGAAGTAAAACTAAGTCTTTTTCAATTTATATCGTGTGCTTCGTTCAGTAATTAAATACATTTTAGTTTTTATATTTGATATCCTGCCAATCCCGATGATGCTATGAGACGCGGGTTCGATTCCCGCCTTATCCACTGAGCTTCTATCGGATGGTGAAGTAAAACGTCGGTCCCGGTTTCTCCTGTCTCGTCAGAGGCGCTGGAGCAGAAATCCCACGTTAGAGGAAGGCCATGCCCCGGGGGGCGTAGTGCCAATAGTTTCGTTTCGTTGATATCCATGTAGTTGCTAGATTCCTTAGGTTACTTCTTACATCTTAATTTAATATTCCACAGCTCTGGTTTTTCTAGCAAGATACCTGAAATTTGATAATTTTATAGTTCGCTAATGGTATTGCTTATTTTTTTATTCACATTTAACTTATATACTGATTGCAAAAAAACCTTCCTTTAAATTTGGGTGTCCATCTCTTGCTGTTTTTTCGTTAAATTTAAATTTTTGATTTTTTACTTGTTCAGAAGTGAAAAGACGAGCTAAGAAAATTAATTGCAAAATATAGACACAGAGATAAGAGATAAAATACACCTCCTATCAATATGACTAGCATATTTAACCTCAAAAGTCCTGACCTTCTCTGCACAGTAATGCACTTCCAGCCCAACCAGGCCTACATTCCTTCGCCAACTCACGGGCCAACAATCCAAACAATGCCCAAGCCCGGCCCATAATTCAATTGTAATTTGTCCTCAATAATTGCGTATTATACGTAGGGGGGGAACCTGTTGTTGAGCCCTTTTTCTGCCAACATGAGTTTGCAAATGGACCATCCATCCCTTTATGCTGCGCAACTGCGCGAGCACCTTCGTCATCATAGTGCATATCCATCAACCGACTCGTGGTTGGTGGGGATGCTCCTGGACAAACCAGCCAGCATAATGCCCATCTCGATGTACCTATACGTCTGATTATGCTCACCTCACCGCACCTCACTATTGACAGCTCTGTGCGAGTGCGTTTGTGTGTGTGTGTGCGAAGAAGCTTTTGTACACACAGCGTGTATGTGCGCGCACGGTTTGTTTACAGTTAGGTTGATTCCCATTTCTTTTCTCTCTCTCTCTCTCTTGGCGAAGTTGTACACGCTGAAGATATGCTAAATTGTAATTACACTTCCATCTGAGAGAGAGAAAGAACACAAGTTCTTGCGTGGTGAAAAGATAAAAGAAACAGAAGAATATCGACTGAAACTTCATCCCAGGCAAAATAAGACAAGAAAACAGCGGGTAAAAGTGTTTCACGAGTATGTGTGAAAAAAATAAAATGCAATGCAAAACAAGCTTTCGCCTTTTCAGCAGAGGTCATTAAATTTTCACCGAATTTTGTTCGGATTGAATCTATTGAATCATATATAAAAATATTACATTGTTTTAGCTTGTTTGAATAAAACGCAAAAAAACTTCTTCTTCTTGTTTTGTTGAATATATTCAATATAGGGTAATTCTCCATCATGTACTTTTCGAATCTACATTGACCCATAAGGGACATTTTTCTATTTAGAACAAAATTTCATTATGAAATTTCGTGTTTTTTACTTACTTTGCAGGGTTATTTTTTAGAGTGTAACAATGTTTATTGAAAGTTCAAATTATTAAAAATAATTCGAGCATCAAAGTTGAACTTAAGAACTCGATTTCCGTATCGAAAATATTCATTGTAATAAATTTAACCAAAATTTTATGTTTTGTCTTGCTCAATATCAATATCAACACCATCATGAGAAAAATGCGATATAAATGGACAGGTTGCAAAATGTTGCTCCAGAAAAGTAATTAATATTAGTCCATTTAACGTAAATTATTTTAACATGCACTTTTGAAGTTAGTTTATTTTTGAAAAAATACTTTTACTAAGACAACCCTGAAATTTTGAGAATATTTTAATACGCTCTTACTTATGATAATTTATAAACTTTGTAACACACAAATCTTGAAATTTAATTTATTTTTAATTATGAATTAACAAGAAATGCTTGTTAAAAATGTCGATCTGAAACATTTTTAATTGATTTTAAAATTCAACTTCATAAAATGATAATTTAAAATTCATTTTACAACTTACAATAACACCCTTGAATTTCCCTACTAACCCCGAGTAGGCCGCGGGTTCCCCTCCCACTAACATTTACACACAAGATCCTCTGTAATTACTCTTAGCATTAAGAACAATGTAATTACAAAAGCCGACTGGGTCCTAACCAGGTCCCAGCACCGAAAAGGACCTAATAAAAATAATTTTATGAAAAAAAACACCCTTGAATTAGTTTTTGGTAAAAGATTTCTTTTATTTTAAAACCAAACCTCGCAATTTAGCTACATTCGAGTGAAAAATGTATTATACGTGTATTTCATTATCATTAAACCACAGATTTGACCGCTATAACACTTTTGCGACAAATTGAAATGTTAAATCGTCTAAGGGTTTGAACATGAACAATGTTTAAAAAAATTAAAAAAATAAAGTGATTTGAAATGTGTTACAGAACGCGATTTTGAATTTTAATGTTAAAAAATTGAAAAACAATGAATTTATTGAAGTTTTTCAGAAACCTTCTCTAAATTAAACCTTGGATAATCGAAACTTCGGATAATCGAGACCCCGAATAATTGAGTCTTAACTGGATCTCATTCCAATTTTGTTTAAATTTTTTTATTTGTTTCATTGCAATATGGCATAATGCATTTTACTGAAAAGTTTTCCATCTTATTGGAAGTGGATTTTTTAAACAATTCGTCGATTGGTCGGTTTGGTCATTTTGGTCGAAAATGAGTTAGTGATGGCGATTTGTTTTACTTAACAAACCCTTCAAGATGCTTTAACCCGATTTTAGTAATTCGCTTCCGTTTCCCGGTTATCGCAATACACGCTAATGACATAGACCTATTTCTGATCAAAATGATTGTGCTATCTTGTACAGTCATTAAAATTATTGGAAAATGTGGATTTTTTTCTTTCTTATTTTTCACAAATTTATGTTGACAAACATTTTTTTAAACCAATTCTGTCTTATGTTTTCGACAATATATTGATTAAGTCGGTGAAACTATTGATTTAAGCTTATTTTAGTTTGTGTGGGAATTCTGAGCACACTTGTGACATGTAGTAGACATTTTTACATTTACATTTTTCACTTTCATAACACACTTGTGATGCGTGCATTTCAGATTTTTGTTTACATTAATTACTATATTTTTTAGCTGGTGTAACCAAAAAAGTTGAAATTTGGAGCATTTGTTCAGAGCAGACGTGCATCCGCTCTAACTCCTCTTTTAGAAGAACTTGTTTGGCATTTCGCGTAGATGACTCCCAGCATGTTGTGCCAGTGATTAGAGTACACTATTTAAGCTAATCTTTAAAGCTCCCGAAGACCCTGGGAGGCTATATTATACACGAAGTGAGATATAGGGTAAGAACCGTTAAGTGCACTCAAAGAGCTTTTAAGAAGTTCTTCTTGAGAGCTTATGAGAACAGTCACATAAAAATATACCTAAAATCGGTTTTTCCAGTGAACCAATGTTTTCTACACATTATTCAAGCTAAAAACAATACGTTTTTAACTGGCAACAAGCATAACATTACTTTAAACGTAAATGCCAACTAGAACAAGCTGAGTGCCGTTAAGAAGAGCTCTTAGTGCCAATGCATGTCTGGTTCAGAGATAATATACAATCCGATTGCTTCAAAAAGATTTACTCCATTATGCGTAGATTTGAAAATATTTACCATCAAGCTTTAAAAATCGATTTCTCGAAATGTACTAAAGGGTTGTTGTCACAAGATAGCACACAACAGACGAATTGTTATTCTATAATTATGACAATTATCACCAAAAATGACGACTTTAAATTGTTATTGGAAATTTCGATATGTAATTTGTTGTAGTAAAGTGCTAAATTTTTAAGCAAATTTGCTAAATTGGCTAATCCCAACTATCTCCACTCACGTAAAACAACCCAAATCACAGAAACAACTCATTTCCAGAAGTAAAAAAAATAAACCAACGAAATGACCCCAAGACCCGATCCGACACACTTCCACCCAGAGTGAGTGCACGACACACTATCACTAGCTAGTGGCAGTTGGTCGTCGGCATGGGAAGAGCTTGCTGCATCGCCACCTTGAACTTGCTGTTTGAGTGGTTTCTCTCTCTCTATCACTCGTTCGATTCCAAGTTGTCGGCTTCTGGTGTGCGGGGTTGGGGAGTTATAGTGAGTGCTGGGGTCGAGTTCGAAGTAATGGCCGCACGGTGGCACACATTTGAGACCTTTTTTTTTTTTTAGCTTTTGTGATTTGTTGGTCACAGTGGAAAGTTTGGTATTATCTTTTTTCTTTCAAGGGAACTTAATTCAAATATTATGTTTTACTGATATTTTAATGTCTATTTTCATAAAATTCTTTCAAAATAGTTCAAAGGACCAAACTAATAAAATTAATTGTAATTATCTTATTAGTATTTTTCACTGTGTTCAATGTGTCTCTGCTTGAAATGATGTTTGCTGTTGGCAATCGGTCATGGCGGGTGCTAGGTCCCCCCCCCCAACACCCCTCTTACTGGTCTCTATTATTGATACACTCGGGTTAAGAGGAGCCGATGACGATGACGGCCGCGGTAGCACGAATTTGGGCATACAGTCGTGCCTCGGTTTAGCACCGCATATGGGGGATGCAAAACCGAGGCGTGCATAACCGAGGTACAGAGCTTATGGGATTTTGGCTATATGGGAGACATTGGCTTTAATCGTACGAAAAATCATGCAAACATCAAAAAATTATAGTGTTTTGGAATCGGGATGATGTCAACTATCCATTGAAATTATTATTTCATGAAAGTTTTCACAAAAATACGTATTTTTCCTGTATTTCGAAAATGCATATTTTTTCTCTAAAGAAACCAAAAATATATTGTTATTGCAATATGGGTATCGAATGATCAGATTTTTTTCATACATTTTGGATGTAATAATAACATTTTTAGAAAATACTCAAAATTTTCACAAAACTACGTTTTTTCGAAAAAATACTCAAAATTTCAAATTTTTCAATATGGGTATCAAACGATCGGGATTTTTTCAAACATTTCGAATGTAATAACAATATTTTTTGAAAATACTCCAAATTTTCACAAAACTACGTATTTTCGAAAAAAAATACTCAAAATTTCAATTTTTACAATATGGGTATCAAACGATCGGGATTTTTTCATACATTTCGAATGTAATAACAATTTTTTTTAAATACTCCAAATTTTCACAAAATTACGTATTTTCGAAAAAAAAATACTCAAAATTTCAATTTTTACAATATGGGTATCAAACGATCGGGATTTTTTCATACATTTCGAATGTAATAACAACATTTTTTGAAAATACTCAAAATTTTCAAAAAACTTCGTATTTTCGAAAAAAAAATACTCATAATTTCAATAATTACAATGTGGGTATCAAACGATCGGGATTTTTTCATACATTTCGAATGTTATAAAAACATTTTTTGAAAATACTCAAAATTTTCACAAAACTACGTATTTTCGAAAAAAATACTCAAAATTTCAATTTTTACAATATGGGTATCAAACGATAATAATATAATAATATAACAATAACCGCAATAACTGATTTTTTTTAAATAAGAAGTTTTGTGAAAATTTTGAGAATTTTCAAAAAAAATGATTACATTCGAAATGTATTAAAAAAATCCCGATGCCGGTATTAAACCCACATCGTAAAAAAGGAAATTTTGAGTATTTTTTTCGAAAATACGTAGTTTTGTGAAAGTTTTGAGTATTTTCAAAAAAATGTTGTTATTACATTCGAAATGTATGAAAAAATCCCGATCGTTTGATACCCACATTGTAAAAACGGAATTTTTGAGTATTTTTTTCGAAAATACGTAGTTTTGTGAAAATTTGGAGTGTTTAAAAAAATTGTTATTACATTCGAAATGTATGAAAAAATCCCGATCGTTTGATACCCATATTGTAAAAATTGAAATTTTGAGTATTTTTTTTTTCGAAAATACGTAGTTTTGTGAAAATTTTGAGTATTTTCAAAAAAAATTGTTATTACATTCGAAATGTATGAAAAAATCCCGATCGTTTGATACCCACATTGTAAAAACGGAAATTTTGAGTATTTTCTAAAAATGTTTTTATTACATTCGAAATGTATGAAAAAATCCCGATCGTTTGATTCCCATATTGTAAAAATTGAAATTTTGAGTATTTTTTCGAAAAAACGTAGTTTTGTGAATATTTTGAGTATTTTCTAAAAATGTTGTTGTTACATCCAAAATGTATGAAAAAAACCTGATCATCTGATACCCATATTGCAATAACAATATATTTTTGGATTTTTTAGAGAAAAAAATGCATTTTCGAAATACAGGAAAAATACGTATTTTTGTGAAAAATTTCATGAAATAATAATTTTAATGGATAACTGACATCATCCCGATTCCAAAACACTATAATTTTTTGATGTTTGCATGATTATTCATAGAATTAAAGCCAATGTCTCCCATATAGCCAAAATCCCAAAAGCTCTGTGCTTCAGTTAAGCACTCGGCCGTGCTTAACCGAGGCAGCTGAACGGTGCAAAACCGGGGCAGTGCAAAACCGAGGTGTGCAAAACCGAGGCATGACTGTATTCAAGTGCGGAAATGAAGGGTTCGGTAGCAGGTTTTTCTGGCTCCCGGGGGATGTTGGGAAGGCTCTCGTAAGAGAGGTCTCGTGGCTGGAACTGATGTTTTTGATGTGTCGAATAGGGCATCTGGGTTAAGAAGACAATGGGAAGTGTTTTTATTGAAATCATTAAGTAGCCTTTTTATCGAACACTGACTGGGGGCAGTGATTGGCATCTATAATTGAACTTTCTTGTGATGTTTAAGGCAGAGGTTCAAATGTATCTTAGAGCTTCTGTAAATTCAACGCAATCTGATTGGACTAAGTGTTGAGACTAGAAGATCGACGTGATTGTCGCACGTCTATTTTTACGTTTCGAGATGCATTGTTTTAATGTTTTATCTTGGATATATACAAAAAAGAGCACGCAATGTAAACAAAAACAAACACGTTTTGTTTGGTTGACCATTCTGTGCATTGTCCCGAAGTTTGGGTGAAATTGGTAACCGGAGTCCCAAGTTATAATTACAAATGTTCACAGTAGTCGGACATGTACGTGTGTCAAACGCGTTCTGACCTGAAATCCCTTTTGCCAGTTGTCGCACTTACATCAATTTTCAGGGTGTGTCAAGATAGCACGACAAGATTGAAACTTCTTTTATATTTAGAGTGACAAAAGGTGAGGCATTGTGAGCAGCTCAAAATGGCGTTCTTAACTAATTTTGGTCCAAAATGCACATTTTCAATTTCTCGGGAAACGAGAGTTGAATTTTACTTTTTCCTGGAAATTCCTGGGACCCGGGAATTTTAGTTTGAATTCAAAAATCATTACTATAGTACCAACAATTTTAATGAAATGTAATAAATTTATAACATTTCAATGAATTTAATAACCATTATCAGGGGTGACATTGGATCTGCGGGGTGAGATTGGGTCATGCAAAAATACAGAAATTTGTATGACCCAATCTTACCCCCAGACCCAATGTCACCCCTGATGACGGTACTAATAATTTAGTTATCCAATGAAACAGTAACCTTACTGAGATTTTCACTATTTTAAGGTATTATTTCAACTTTTTGAAAATGCTTTCCGAAACTGCAATTACAAAATCATTTCCAGAGCTTTTTGAAACTCAAAATTGTTGTGTGTGTTATCTTAAAAATGAACAAAAAGTATCACAAATTGCTTCTGTCACAAATTTGCAAAATATTATTGAATTCACAAAATTCAAAATGTATAAAAATGATAAAAGTCATCATTTGCATAAATAAGCCTTATAAAATTTATTCCGAACAGCTTACAATAGATTTTACAAGTTTTTTCAATAAAAAAATAAATTTTAGTCAATATATTTTTATGTCCCCTGCTTTTTTGGCCAAATTATGATGGGTGTCCTTTTTTTTTTTTAGTTATTTTCATTCCTAACAATTTCTGACAGTGATCATGTCTATTGTATTTCGTGATTCTTTTTGCTATAATACTACTAAAATATTAAATACTTGCTGTTTTCTTTTTTGAAAACAAGCATAAAGAAAAATATTTGCCTCACAGATTACAAATGTTCGAATGTCACAAAAAATCAGGCAATGGTATTAGTTTAAAGCATGAAAATATTTTTTTTATTAATTTCCAAATAGCAATCTTAAGAGCGAGTCCACGAGCAAAGCATACCCATCTCGCATCGACCTCACCAATCTGCTTGAAATTTTCAGGGGTTGTTTGTACATATAAAACTAGCATCTGGCCAAAATATGAGCACTCTAGGTCAACGGGAAGTGGAGCAAATCGGGACACAAAGTTTGAAGATTCAAAAACGCCAAAAATCTAAAAAAGGCTATAACTCAGGCAAAATTCAGTCTAATTTCAAAACTCAAAATGCAGGGAGAAGCATCCCAATTGGTTAAATCTAATGGGAGTTATTGGCATTTTAGACAAAAAAAGTACAATTTTCTAACTCAAATAAAAAAAAAAGTTCTATCCAGATATCAACTCAGTTTGACCTGCAGCTTGCAGGGGACAACTTGGACTACCATCTGAGACTGAGAACGCTTTGGGTAAGGCAGTTTAACATATTTAATATACACTTTTACTTTTAGTGAATTTTTTGGTTGTAAATTTTTGCTCGGGGGACCCCTCAGATACCATTTTCTGGTGATAATTTTATCATATTTGTGTTCCTGAGACAATTTCACAATAGAAACATGCATAAAAATGTTTATTTTGATCAATTTTAACCCGTTAAAAAATAAAAGTAAAAAAAAATCTTCGATTCATATTTATTAAAAATCAAGCTCGTTTCCAAGGATACTAGATGACACCAGAAATAAGCAGCTTTTTATTTTTTAAACTTTTATTTTTTAAAGGGTTCAAATGGATCAAAATAAACATTTTTAAGCATGTTTCTATTGTGAAATTGTCTCAGGAACACGAATATGATAAAATTATCACCAGAAAATGGGATCTAAGGGGTCCCCCGAGCAAAAATTTACAACCAAAAAATTCACTAAAAGTAAAAGTGTCTTTTTAATATGTTAAACTGCCTTACCCAAAGCGTTCTCAGTCTCAGATGGTAGCCCCAGATGTTGATATCTGGATGGAACACTTTTTTATTTGAGTTTGAAAATTATGCTATTTTTTCGCTAAAATGCCAATAACTCCCTTTAGACTTAATCAATTGGGATGCTCTATCCTGCATTTTGTTGCATTTTTTAAGTCCTTTCAGATGCATTTTGAATTTTGAAAATAAACTGAATTTTGCCTAAGTTATAGCCTTTTTAAGATTTTTGACGTTTTTGAACCTTCAAACTTTGTGTCCCGATTAGCCCCACTTCCCGTTGACCTAGAGTGCTCATATTTTGGCCAGATGCTAGTTTTATATGTACAAACAACCCTGAAAATTTCAGGCAGATTGGTGAGGTCCAAACGACGTCCCATACAAAGAGGTATGCCCTGTTCGTGGACTCGCTCTTAAAATTAAAAAAAGCAAGAAAAAAATTGGAAATGTTTTGAGCTGAATTTTAAGCATAATGAATGTTAAGTTGATATGTTCATGGTGTGTGACTTTGTTTTGATTTTCATTTTTTGTGGATATTAAAATTTAAAAAAATAAGCAATCAGAGAATTCAAAATTTATTTTTTTATGGGTAAACGTTACTTTTTCCTATAATTATTTTAGTGCATGTTCAAAGAAACTCTTTTCATGAAAAGTCTTCTTTCGCTGGAAGCAGTCTAATTCAACAATGATTGCACAAAATTGCCCTTCAACACGCATGTCGCATGAAAAATACGGACAACGTTTTCATCAAAATATCTGAGATCCGGCCTCGAAAAAGTGTCTAAATAACACTTAAGTGCTCATAACTTTTGATAGGGTTATCGAATCTTAGATGTCATAGGATTTTGGAAGAAGTCCGGAAGATTGTAAAAAGGGTGGTTTGTGTAAGAAAACCAGTGTTGTTATATTTTTAGAAAGGTATTTAAAAGATCTTTTCAATGTGCTCAAACAATTGATGATCTGATAACCCTATCAAAAATTAAGAGTACTTACGTGATATTTTAGTAGTTTTAAGGAGCCGGATCTCACAATATTTTGACAATTATGTGCGGATCAATCATACTACCCATCGTTGGATGCCTAATCAAAAGACCTTTCCAACGCGTCCAAAAGATAGAAAATTTGACAACCCTGTCAATAGTTATGAACACTCAAGTGTTAAATGTACACTTTTTTAAAGCCTGGTCTCAAATATGTGACAAAGAACTTTTGAGCCATAGGGGAGATGGGGGTAAGACGGCCACCCTAAGGGAGAAGTCTCATAAAATTTACACAACAGAGTATTTTGATCTCAAAACACGTACATATTGTTCTACTAGTAGTCCATTATAGAAATGACATAAATTAGTTAGTCTAAAAACCAATTTTCAATACTTTTCAGCAATTTAAAAAATAACAATTGAAATCGTATATATATATGACATACGCCGCATACGCGGGGTAATACGGCCGGTCATGTGGGGTAAGACGGTCAGTGCTTTAAATTAACTCAATAACTTTGCTAAATCCATCCAAATACCTACATGGTTGGTTGCACAGACTTCTCTGAACGTCATAACTATTTTGGTTGAAAAAATCAAGTTTCAAATGTGAAGAAAAATGCTGTTTAAAAAATGTCATATTTTGGCTCAGTGAATTTCATATTATTGCAACCACATTTTATGAAAAACTGTGAATTTTTACTACAAAACAAACACAATTTGATGCAAAATAATTAGTTTGTGTATTTTGATCAGAATAAGTAAATCAAAATTATGTAAACAATATTAAATTATCGATTTTATGAAAAAATTTGATAGGATTTCATACTATTCAATGAGTTTTGCTATATCACAGTAAAGAATGTTGTCGAAACGGTAGTTAACAGCATTTTGATTAAAAATGGATAGTTTTATTGAAAATGCTTTTCCTTATCTACAAATATGTCTTAATAGTAAAAAAACCGTCAAAAATATAGCCTATATCAAATAAAATTTACAAATCACGGGTGGTCGTCTTACCCCCGGAGGAGGTGGCCGTCTTTCCCCTAAATAACTTATTTTTTTTCAATTTGCATATAGCTCATTGCGTTTTTTTAAACTTTTCCGAGAAACATAATCTAGAGAAAACTTCAATTTAACATGAAAAAATATTTGAAGACAGGAAAACATATTGTTACCTACCAAAAAAGCCTAAGTTGTAATTCATGAAAATTACATCCAGTTTCAAGTTCAAAAATTATTTGTTTATTTCAAGCTATTTTTATACTATTTCAAACAATATGTTTGGCAGAGGTGACTCCATATGCATTATTCAGCATGAGAACAGTATTGCTAAACATTTTAGTAATATTCATTAGTATACTTATTAAAACAGTGGGGTGGCCGTCTTACCCCGCCTGGCCGTCTTACCCCCAGCTCCCCTAGAGAAGTACGGACAAAACATTTGCCATCAAGTTATGATTTTTTGAAAATATATGGAATAAAACTTTAGTTGTAAAATTAAATTTGAAATTGATACGTAGTTTAAGTATTATTTATGGTAAATAAAAAGAGGGATATTTTTGATTTGTGTGTCGAGCTTAGAAAATTATGAATGAATTTTGTTATTGAACTTTCAAAATCAGTTAGTTGCTATGATACAGCCTTTCAAAGAATAAAAAATGATATTTTTTTCCTTAGTATCTTCAAATTAGATCTTATCTATCTATAAATATAAAAAATTTCGACGGTTTTGTTCGAACGCAAATCACTTGAATACGGAGCATCGGATCGAGGTGGTCTTTGTTGCGTTGGGTTCGTTAAAGTCCAAGGAAGGTTTTTACGCTAATAAGTTACAACTTTGGCCACTCTGGAACCGATTTCGGAAAATCTGCAGATTGTATGGGAGAAGTTACATAAA
The DNA here is from genome assembly GCF_016801865.2 of Culex pipiens pallens. NCBI lineage: Eukaryota > Metazoa > Arthropoda > Insecta > Diptera > Culicidae > Culex > Culex pipiens. Next base: position 80,001,526 of record NC_068939.1, on the reverse strand, counting down.
ATCAAATTTTGATCACAGGAGGCTGAATGAGCAAAAAAGTTAAAAACGTCAACAAACTAAAAAAGGCAGAACGAAGTTTGTCGGGTAAGGCTTGTTTTTTATAAAGACTATTGCTCGACAACCATTCCTCAGATTTGTGTTGTAAAAAAGCGGAGAGATCGAAAAAATTCACTAATGTTCAAAATTCTCGATCCTTCCGAAAAATGTTTTTGAAGTTTCAAAATCTAGCCTAATATTTGAAAAAGTCAGAAAAATCATATTTAAAAGGTCGCAAATCAATATTTAGGGTCAATTTGCTCAAAAATCATAAGAAAACATCAAATAACAGTTCCCTAACGTTTGGTTTACAGCATTTAGCACTAAATAAAATGATAACCGGGAAGTCATTTTCTCTCTGTCATTCTGGCGACCACCCAACCAAAATCGCAGGGGGGTTCGTCGCTTGCTGATGAAATCTTTCGATTACTTTTCCGCGTTATCTCCGCCTGCAGAAGCTCATCACCGACGCTCGTTGTTCGGTTCTATTCTTGACCCACAGTAGCAAATCATTCCGCTCCATTCCGCGCTCGCGCGCGTTCTGCGTAAAAGATTGATTTAATCAAATACTCAATCACCACAAAGCTTGGGGGACTCTGGGGGTGATTGATAATGGTCTTTCTTTTCCCCTGGGGGTCGTGAGTTTGAGTTTGCTTCTTCAGCTGAGAAATGTGTGTGGTTATTGCAAAGTAAAATTGTACTCGCATATTGGAAAGCAAGAAGATGGAAAGAGGCAAAATTAGACGTAATCGAGAAACAGTTTAAAGTGGACTTGGAAATGGAAAAGTTCAAGTTCACATCGAGTCATTGCGTTGAGATTGGCGGGGCAGCTACGTGCGCGGAAGCAAAGAAAGAAGTCATTATCAATATTTGATCGCACAAAAGGAAAGGTGGCGTGACTGTCATAAGGCATCATACTCAACCACTCTCCAGCAGTGAAGTTATGCCTGAGAAGAAAGCCGGCCAAGAAATCCGAGAGCTTACCAGGGATGATTACCGGTCCCGAGCTGCGAACTTGTGCCAAAGTGCGAATTTTCACTGCACGGTTCTTGGCACGCTGATGATGGGCTTCCTTGGTCTTGGAGGATTCCCGAGGTTTCTGCGGTTTGCGTGATTAGAGTCCCGGTGATGAGAACGTAACTTGACACATCTCTCTCCCCAGCTGCCGCCGCCGCCGGTTGTGTGTCAGACCGTCGCCAGTCGTCTTCTTGCGGTAACGACTTACTTTATTAATGGATTTCTCGGTTAAGGGGTTTGGAATGAGGAAGTTTAACCATTAATTAGGGCTAGTTGCAAGATGTAGCAGAGTCGTGCGTGCTGAAAGGTTAATTAGCGATTCATAAAATTTATCGCTTTGGGAATATCAACTGGAAAAGTTAGTGGAACATGAAGTAGTTCTTTGGACGTGAATTGCCGTAGTTGATGCGGTGATAAATATTAGGAACAATAATGTATTTTGCGTTCATATTTTGTTTCTCCGTCAAATCCGAACTATGTCAAAATATCCCGCTGCACAATTCATCAAGGTTCAAACTACTCAGCCAGCTCAGCTGGGGGGTGTCACCCGGCTTGACGTGCCAGCTTCAACCATTTCTAACGGTTATTTGCACAACTCAACGCGTTACAGCCACGTCAGCTGGTTTGTAACCTACTCTATTCCCTCAGTACGTTAAGCTTTTAAAAAGCAAGGGGAGGAAGGTGGGGAAGTTCACCCATGATGCCCCCCAGGGTAATTGAGTCATAATTAAATCAATGCATCCTCCAGACTGAAAGCCCCGCGCTCTTCAAATGTTGTAGCTTTCTCCGCCGGGAACCTCTCTTGGTTAAGAGGACGTACTTGAACCAGCTGGGCGGCTAGACCGCACCAGCTGAGCAGCAGCCGTCGGAGAGTATTGATGGGCCGTGAAGTCCTCAAGCCTGGGGGATAAGTGTCATCAGGGGCACACTACCGCGATCGCTTTGAATTACGTTAGGGTGGATCACTGAGACATTCTCCTGCGTCGATCGATGGGTTGACTGATGGTCATCCCGTTGCAGAAGCCCGACTTGATTGGAAAGTGGCGGCAGAAATTAACTCGGCTCGATTGCGATCAGCTGGCGCATCCAGTCGGTGTGTGCATTAATTAAATGATAATTATGGGTTGGTTTAAATTGTATTAACCCGTTTTTAGATCTACACACAAAGGGAGGCACGCTCATCACTAGAAACATGATCCTCCTCCTCCTGGATACGGTCGGTTGGACTTCTGGAACTGGATCGCCACCGGTCTGGTCTGGCGCCCTTAATTGCGCCCCGATCGTGGACCAATTTTATCAATCAATTTGATGAATATTTATTGCTCATTTGTCGGACGTCAGCCGCGTTTGTTCTAGTAAAAGTGTGAACTAACGGCGGTGGCTAATGGAAAAATTAGCTTCGCAACAGCAGGAGGGGTATGGAAATTCTGCCAGCCATCCAACATTCTGCGAACGAACTTGCTTGCTGCACGGAGAAAAAAGAGTTCCCAAAATCGTGAACAAGCGTTCATGAAAATGGGAACCACGAACAAAGTGTTCAAATGCCATAATACGTTTTTCGAAATCGTACCATGGGATTAAACGCTTGTTCACGATTTTGGGAACTCTTTTTTCTCCGTGTGTGCAGAACACGAACCGTTAATTTTCGCACAAACAAGGCTTAATGTCAACAGAGTGAAGAACGGGCTTCTGATGGTTGGGGCAGCGTGTTGAAGAGGGGTTATTGCACCTGGGATTACGTGAAGTGACATAAGTTGTACATCATTCTTGAAATAATGATTATCTCAAAAACGTGATGACCATGTCAAGAGAAATGGAATTTTGACTGTTGATTAATGGAACTGCGAATGGATTGGTTACAGCTGGGATGTTAATATTCTTTGTAATAATAACTGCGTAGTTTTGATCTTTGTGATATGAAGAAAATTGTGAACATTACTCAATGTTATTTCCTACTTTTTATGCAATAGAAAATGCTTAGACGTTTGAATACGATGTCTTTTGAAATAAGTTTGGTATAAAATGAACATTTCTGTAAACATCACAGTTTGTCAATGAATCGTGTGTCTTGTCATTCTAAGCGATTACAAACTTTCTATGATTTTAGAAGTAAAGTAAAACAATCCGAAACAAAAAAAAAGTAACAATAATATTTTATCATAACAAACGAGGACTATCCTAAAGTTTGATGAAGACCGGTTAAGGTGAAGCTGATTATTATACAGCATGTTCAGTTGGCTGTAATTGTTGAGTAGTTCTCTACGAAATCGGTCTTTTTTCTTCAATTTTAATTTTTGTATTTTTTAATCCGGCTGAAACTTTTTTGGTGCCTTCGGTATGCCCAAAGAAGCCATTTTGCATCATTAGTTTGTTCATATAATTTTCCATACAAATTTGGCAGCTGTCCATACAAAAATGATTTATGAAAATTCAAAAATCTGTATCTTTTGAAGGAATTTTTTGATCGATTTGATGTCTTCGGCAAAGTTGTAGGTATGGATACGGACTACACTGGAAAAAAATGGTACACGGTAAAAAAAATTTGGTGATTTTTTTATTTAACTTTTTATCACTAAAACTTGATTTGCAAAAAACACTTTTTTTAATTTTTTTTTATTTTTTGATATGTTTCAGAGGACATAAAAAGCCAACTTTTCAGAAATTTCCAAGTTGTGCAAAAAATCATTGACCGAGTTATGAATTTTTTAATCAATACTATTTTTTTCAAAAAATTGAAATTTTGGTCGCATACATTTTTCAACTTCATTTTTCGATGTAAAATTGAATTTGCAATCAAAAAGTACTTTAGTGAAATTTTGATAAAGTGTACCGTTTTCAAGTTATAGCCATTTTTATGTAACTTTTTTCAAAATAGTCGCAGTTTTTCATTTTTTTAAATTAGTGCACATGTTTGCTCACTTTTGAAAAAAATATTTTTAAAAAGCTGAGAAAATTCTCTATATTTTGCTTCATCGGACTTTGTTGATACGAGCTTTAGTTGCTGAGATATTGCAATGCAAAGGTTTAAAAACAGGAAAATTGATGTTTTTTAAGTCTCACACAAACAGCCCACCATTTTTCAATGTCGATATCTCAGCAACTAATGGTCCGATTTTCAATGTTAAAATATGAAACAATTGTGAAATTTTGCGATCTTTTCGAAAACAATATTTTCAAAATTTTCAAATCAAGACTAACATTTCAAAAAGGCCAAACATTCAATATTTCGCCCTTTTAAAATGTTAGTCTTGATTTGAAAATTTTGAAAATATTGTTTTCGAAAAGATCGGTAAATTTCACAATTGTTTCATATTTTAACATTGAAAATCGGACCATTAGTTGCTGAGATATCGACATTGAAAAATGGTGGGCTGTTTGTGTGAGACTTAGAAAACATCAATTTTCCTGTTTTTAAACCTTTGCATTGCAATATCTCAGCAACTAAAGGTCGTATCAACAAAGTCCGATGAAGCAAAATATAGAGAATTTTCTCAGCTTTTCAAAAAAAAAATTTTCAGAGGTTAGCAAACATGTGCACTAATTTAAAAAAATGAAAAACTGCGACTATTTTGAAAAAAGTTACATAAAAATGGCTGTAACTTGAAAACGGTGCATTTTATCAAAATTTCACTTGAGTACTTTTTGATTGCAAATTCAATTTTACATCGAAAAATGAAGTTGAAAAATTTTTGCGACCAGAATTTCGATTTTTTGAAAAAAATAGTATTGATTAAAAAATTCATAACTCGGTCAATGATTTTTTGCACAACCTGGAAATTTCTGAAAAGTTGGCTTTTTATGTCCTCTAAAACATATCAAAAGATAAAAAAAATTAAAAATAATGTTTTTTTGCAAATCAAGTTTTAGTGATAAAAAATTAAATAAAAAAATCACTAATTTTTTTTACCGTGTACCATTTTTTTCCAGTGTAGTCCGTATCCATACCTACAACTTTGCCGAAGACACCAAATCGATCAAAAAATTCCTTCAAAAGATACAGATTTTTGAATTTTCATATATCATTTTTGTATGAACAGCTGCCAAATTTGTATGGAAAATTATATGGACAAACTAATGATGCAAAATGGCTTCTTTGGGCATACCGAAGGCACCAAAAAAGTTTTAGCCAGATTAAAAAATACAAAAAAAATCGAATGACCGAAATCCTAGAGAACTGCTCTGTTGTAAAATTTAACGAAGCTTGCTGAAATGTGATCAAAGTTCCAATGCACAGTAGTCCAGATCGCAAAATTAACCCTCTACAACCTAACCCCGCCTCTAGGCGGGCTTCGATCTAAAAAATCGCCAAAAATCAATTTTTCAACCAATTTTTGATCATTAGATAGCATTGGAAAGAAGAACTTTTAAAATTTAAGTGTGACTTGTTTTATGTGACTTTGCCAATGTTTTTAAAAATGTTTTTTTTTTCTTGGGTCAACTTCGGCTGTGTTTTTTTCTAACATTTCCAAACATTTGTGAAAATAAGTTTGAAGTAATTTTTGAAGTGTACCAAAGTTTGCCCCTAAGCATTTTTTTTACAATTTATTTGATAATGGTATCGTTCTATAGTAGAAACTGTGAAAAACATGCGAACAATTGAAAAAAGTGACTGTAAAAGTATGAAAAAACTAGATAGGAAAAAGGTAATGATGGGGTGGTAGAGTAAACCAAATATGCTAGTAAACAAACACAAACTAAATGCAAATTAAAATACTAAAAATGAAACAAGAAAAATATAAAACAAGTAATAAGAAGTAAAGTTTTTTGTAGAACAAACATTGCTCAAAATGACCTCCTGAACACGGGAAAAATAAAAAAAATCGAAAAAATTGGACAGTAGAGGGTTAAAGAATAATTAATTATCCGAAAAATTGTGCAGTATCAGAGCTTTGGTGACTTTTGGCTTAGTTGAAAATTAGGGTGGTTCATGATTAGGGGTGTTTTTGAAAATCTAACTTTTCAGAAATATTTTTGGGAATTTTGTTGTCTTTTTTGTTTGGCTTGATTATTTTACATAGAAACCTGAAATATGACCAAAAATCGATATTTTGACACTTTGGCTCAATTCTGAGGGAAGATTCAGATTCAGCGGGCAATATCTGTATCTGTATAGACCATGTGAACAATATTTCTGCTATTCATCAACAAAACGGACCTTGTGAAATTCTGCTCGATTTAGTTTTTAGTTAGATTAGTTTAGTTTTTCAACGTTTGAACTTTTTTTCATGTCAAAGTTGCACCCTCATTTTAAAATATTGGTTTTTGGGACTGTTTTAGTATGTAGTATTGTATTTATAAAAAGTCGTACACCCAAAACTGGCAACGTTCGTCCGAGAGAATAATGGCCTCGAGTCGGAAAAACACAGAGAACACAGGTCGAGATGGGCGAGAGAATTATTCTCTCGAGGTTCATTTGCAAAAAAAGTTCATTGGTCAAAACGAAAAACCAAAAGTGTCGACTACGGGAATCGAACTAGAGACCTTTGACATACTAACCCAATGACTTAACTGCTTCGGCCATCACAGCTTGGTAACTACGGAGTGGTCAGATGTCGATGTTTCAATTAACGAATGAACTCATTTGTTTTGGTGGTGTGAGTTGGTAGCATTATGCTCTCGATTTTGGCGATGAGTCCTCAATTTATTTTGAGGGAACGATTCTCTCGACTCGGAATTTTGGGTGTGGAATAGCTTTTTTTTTGGTTTATTTTATGCGTTATTAACATAACTACCACTTTGGTCCTTTAACCTACACAAATTATATACATTTTATTTGTGCTTTTATATAATTGTTAGTTTTTATTGCTCGCAACGTACTTAAGAAACTTTTCCTAAACTATTTTATCCAAATATAATCTTACACCCAAAATTCAGGGCCGAGAGAACCGTTCCCTCAAAATTTATTGAGATCTCAAAGCCAAAATCGAAAGAATAATGCTACTAACTCACACCATCATAAAAATGTGTTCATTCGTTAATTGATACAATAAATCTCCAACCAGTGTCATATATCGACATCTGACCACTCCTTAATCACCAAGCTGTGGTGGCCGAGGCAGTTAAGCCATAGGGTTAGTCTGTCAAAGGTCTTTGGGTCGATTCCCGTAGTCGACACTTTTGTTTGTTTTTTTTTTTACGGATGCACTTTTTTTGCAAATGAACCTCGAAAGAATAATTCTCTCGCCCATCTCGAGCTGTGTTCTCTGTGTCCGTGAGTGGTACCACTATTCTGTCGACTCGAGGCCATTATTCTCTCGGACGAGCGGTGCACAGTTTTGGGTGTAGTTTATGTAAATATTAGGAAAAGTTTGATCTGTGCTCAATGTCTTAGTTTAAGAAATACCTATCTTTTATCATTCGAGTATGTAAACTTATTGATGCGTTAAGATGAGGTGGTTTTTATGCATTCTTGAGAATGTGTCATGCCGTTATAAAAAATTAAATAAAAATTTGATAATTTTTTTTTCAAATGCAACAGTTTGCTTTCAATCAAGTTGTTAAGGTCAAGTCAGCCTCATTTCAACGATTAACTGTACTAAAATAAGAAAAATATAAGAATAAGAATAAGAAGCTAAAAAAAGGGAATTTGCATGGAATGCTGAAAAATCATGTTTTGCCAAGAAACGCTTTTTTGCCATTCCGGAAAACACTCTTTGAATTGGATTTTTTCAGTGAAACGTTTGTTTTCCCGCTTGAATGTTTTTTTTTTGTCGTCAAAAAAATGACAGTATCGAAAAGTATTACTTTACGATACAAGTGCTGAAAAGTTGAAAAAAGTAAGTAGTTGCACAACGGAATTGCAAAAATTTATTTTAAGAGGGCTGAACATCTGCTTTTTACTGTTATGAACAGTTTAAGAACTTTTAAATAGCAGTTAATGTTTGCAGAAAAAAAGTGTTAGCTGATTTCAGGCAATAAAATTCCAATAACGGGAACTCTAATAACACATTTCAAAAGCTGCTTTCCTCTCAAAGTGTTCTCGTTGCTAACTTGTTAAGCTTTAACTTTTTCCCCTTTCCTAATCATATAGAACATTAATTATAGCACATATATATCATCAGACAGTGTGCCGCCACCATAAAGAGCTCGAGCCATGTGTGTGTGTTAAGCCTGACTCTCGTTTACTCGTTTCTTTCACCTTTTTTGAAGGAAAAAAAAAAGAAACGAACTGTTCTTAATCATTCTTATCGCTCGACGTGGGCGCACGCCGGTTGTTGAACTTCTTCATTTTTTTTGACTTTGAGTTGTCTCGAGTTGGCATTCCAAAACCAGACTCTCCACCCCCGCGCGCTTACCGTAAATTTCTACTATTCTACTAAATTAGAGCGCCTTCAAGTGAATAAGCAAGGTTCTCACAGAAAAAAAGTCACGCTCTGTGAGCAACTAAACTCAACTCGAGCGATCTTATCGAGAAAATTATGCAAATCTGCTCAAATTAGCTGCTAAAAGATGAAAGGCCAACTCAACTGTTGGAGTTCTCTTGGACTTGAACTTGATGCAGGCGATATGAGCGTTTCAACTCTTTTTGACTTCCTCTTCATCTTTCAAGAGGGTGAGTGGGAGGGGAAAGCGCATTTGCAGCAAAGTGTTATTTTGTAGTGGCTCTCTTTTACACTCACTCTCAGCTTGAATGTGGTGGAGATAACCATCGTTGGCGATTGTGAGTGTGGGTCTGTGTGTTATTTGTTGGTGCAATCGCCAGTTCCGACTTTCTCAGTCGGAAAGTGCTGCGAAATTCTTCATACTTTTTAGTTCTTTGTTTTAGTATGCAGAAGAATCACGCGCTAACACACTTATTAATATGTATGAAGAATTTTGGATTTGAGCTGCATTAACTCGAGTGATGTGCATATTTAACTAACGTTTTTGCATGTTTTATTCTGTTCAAACAAATTTACCCACTTTTTTAATTTTCGAGATGTTTGGATATTAGGGTGCCCAGAAAAAATGACCCACTGCTCCACAAGCGGAAAACGGTTTTTTGGGTTATTTAAAGCATCTGTGTAAATTTTCAGTGAAATTGAATGAGATTAACCCATTGATACCCAAGCCTAAAGTTGGTGAAAAAAATGTTTTTCATACAAAAATGACTTTTTTTAAATCGCTTATAACATTTCATGATCGAGTTTTACAGCTTCGGTATGTTCTACAAAGTTGTAGGATATTAAATTTTCAATAAGAATATCACTTTTGGGAATATTTTTTCGATTTTTCCCATACAGACTTCACCTCCGAGTATCAATGGGTAAATGATGACCGTTTTTGCTCATATTTGGCCCAGAGTCCTAAAATAGGTCAAGGAACAATATTCAGCTTGTGGAGCGAGGTTTTGAAAAAAAGTTCCATATTCTGGGCACCCTATTGGATATCGATTCCTCTGTGCTCTCTTGTACTAAGCTTGCAGGTTTCCTATCTAGTTTGCATAAAATAGCACAGCGGCATCGATATGTTTATAGGGGATCAAAAAGACATTTGTTGGTAAATCTCTTTCAAATTACACGAAATCGGAAAAGTGCCCCGACCTCTCTTCGATTTGCTAAGTCTATAGTACCAAAATTGGGCTTGCCACGTAGTTCGGAATTTCAATCAATCAGAAGGTGGGTCGAAAATAGGAACATTGAAGGTCGGATCCTGGGAGCAATACACCCAAAATTGGGACAACAAATCGTCGCCGTCGTGCTAGCTTGTCGTACGTGCATTTTGGGCCAAATTGAGTTAAGAACGCCATTTTGTGCAGATCACAATGCCTCATCTTTAGACCTTCGCAGATCCCCAAAAATCGATAGCAATCTTGAAATATTCAATGAAAACCAATAAGGCTCCGAAAATGTTTGTCACTTTTCATATGAAAATAGTTTCAATCTTGTTGTGCTATCTTGTCACTCCCTGAAAATTGATGTAAGTGCGACAAGTGGCCAAAGGGATTTCAGGTCAGAACGCGTTTGACGCACGTACAGTTTAGATTACCGTAAACATTTGTTATTATAACTCGGGACTCCGGCAAACAACTTCAACCATACTTTGGGACAATGCACAGAATGGTCAGACAAACAAAACGTGTTTGTTATTGTTGACATTGCGTGCTCTCGTTTTTGTTTATTCAAGGTCAAACATTAACACGCGTTTTTCACGGAACGTTGAAATGGCAAGATAGCACGACGACGTCGAAATGTTTTAGTTTTTCGGGCTTTTATAGCGAAATCAGTTCCAGAATGAACATTTTCATAGCGTTCAAAGTTGAATAGCAAGATAAAAATAATAAATTTTTATACATAAAATTCAAAGTTATGTTTGCATGTTTTAAAGTTATCGTAATTTAATCAAACGAAATATTTTCAAGAATACGATTTTTGGTATTTTTTTTATTCTCACGTGTTAAAATTAACCCTATGCTTTTGAAAGTATTTTCGTTTGGAAAGTTCTGCCAATTTTGCAATGTTGAACATGTGAAAGTTTATTCTTTTAAAATAAGTTATAAGAAACAAGCTCTTCCCGGCAAACTTCGTCCTGCCCTTTTTTGGTTTCCTGACGTTTCTTGCTTGTTTGCTAATTCAGCCTCCTGTGATCAAAATATGATTTTACGTAACTTTCTCCATACAATTTGCCGATGCTCCGGAATCGGTTCCAGAGTGGCCAAAGTGTCAATTAGTTAGCGTAAGAACCTTCCTTGGGCTTATACGAACCCAACACAACAAAGAGCACCTCGATCCGACGTTCCGTGTTGAATTGATTCGCGTTCGAACAAAACCGTCGAAATTTTTTATATATGTAGATACAACATTAATAGTTCCTGGATCTAAAAAAACATTTTATGCTACCAATAAATGTCTTTAATTGAAAACAAGTGCTGAAAAATTAATTTAATGGATTTTTTTCCTTTGATTTTTAGTCCTTATCTTTCTTTAAATCATCGAAGATTAGTCTTTTTGTTTTTTAGAAACAGTAACTTTAAAGAACTAAAACTTAAAAAAAGAAATTATAAGCTTAAGACTCAGATTTCAAAATAGTATATTGGACTGGCACTTTCCGAATGTTGGATGTAAAAATTACAAGGGATAATATTAAAAAAATAGTTGGAAAGAAAGGACCTGAAAGAATAAGGCAAGGCATGTGAGATAATGAAATTTGAGACCCATAAAACACCTCTTTTTGAATTTGAAAAAAGGAAGGGAGCAGAGCAACATTGCCTGGAAGTCTGCAAGGCGTTATTTTTTTTTTTGGAGAAAGGTCAGAACCAACTTTACTCCCATTCTATTGCACGGTTTCATGAACTTGAAGGGAAATCAAATTTCTAAATGATGAATTTCATAGCTTTTTTATTTTTTTTTTTCATTTTTTTTTATTATCTTGCCAAGCATAATAACAAAAACCCAAGAAAAACATTTAAAACAAAAGCAGTTTCAGGATACAAATGAATGAGTAAATCGGAATCCAAAACTAAGCATATTTATTCAAACTGCTTTGTGGTCACAGAGCTTAAAATTCTACCAAAGATATTTTTTTTTAAATAAACGATTGGGTAAATTTGTCATTAATGTTTTTGAAATGTTTTTAATTCTATGGGATGTTTTTCACATAAAAGGACTCCTGTCATTTAAGGTCTCAATTGAAGGGGATATAAAAAACTTTTAATAGCTGAAAATTGTTTCTTAATTAAAATCATTCTGCGTTTACAAAGATAATGACTTGATTCATATTTAAGCATTGGAAAAACTATGGTGAAGTTATTATTCGATATATATTCGATAAGAATGAAGTAAATTGGTAAACTTTCGTCAATAATTGAATTGATTAAACACGTAGAAAATTGCTAAACATTCATGTGTGGTCCATTACGCGGTAGCGTTTATTGAGTTGTAATTTTTTCTTTATGTGAACAAATAATATCCAAGCTGACGAGTACATATTTATTTGCAGGTTGTTCTTACGCTTCAATTATTACAGTAATTACAACACAATGACTGTCACTACACTACCTTGGCCAGTGACTAGTTGATTTCGCTTCCCCTTTACCATCACAGTTTACACCACTGATGTTCCATACATTTGGTTTACATTCATAATTTCAAATATCCTCATTTGTAAGTAAATCTTACTTCCTGTATTCTTGCGACCAATAATTACGTAAATTCGATGCATTTCTCGACCGGGAAGCTAGTCCGAATCCACGCGGAGATTGTTTCATCTAGGGCTTCATCCATAAAGTACGTCACGCTAAAATCAGCCAAAATTTACCCCCCCTCCCCCCCTTTGTCACACTTTTCCTATACTTATAACACGCAATGTCACACTTGCTCAGACCCCCCCTCCCCCCCTAGAGCGTGACATACTTTATGGATGACGCCTAGGGTGAACTCATTAGTGCGTGTCCTTCTTCAGGCGCCGCCTGGAAGATGAAGGGATGGGGCAGGGACAAGCCAGCCCAGCCCAGCCCAGTTATTATCTACCCGGAGTCATAATGATCTACTTTTTTACGACGTGATAAATTGACCGGACTGTATGCACTGTGGTGCAGCGGGACCGGTTGTCTTTGGGACAGTGGTTCTACGATTTTGAAATGCCTGAATTTTTAAGCTGAATTAATTGAATTTTGTATTATTTATTAAGTTAAAATTTGTTTTTATTTGAAACTGCAGAGTTGTGTTCCTTTGCTTTGAAAAAATAAAATGTGTATTAACATAAAATAATTTAACTTCATTTTGATGCAACCTTGTCCACTGTCCAACAACTGCAAGTGTCCTCATTCAAGGCCGTGTCCACTTGCGAACCTTGAAGCGTTCCAAAAACGGATGTACTTTCCATGACTCAAGTTGAAACTTTTTTTTATTCTCTCGTGCCTTGCAAAATTGCAGATTTGCTCGACATCGGCAAGTGTTACTGAACCTGGCTATAGTCGGGCACTCTTCAGGGGGTGTCTCGTCAGGAAATGTCATTCAGACCACCAACAACCTGTGCAACGGCCAGGCCCATATTTTACTTTATTACCGCGTACAAAGAGATTGTTGTTTTCGAAACTTCACCTGCACAACTGCTGCGTGTCGATTGTGAAGATAAACCAGAACTGTTAAGATTCGAAGAATTGAAGCAAGAGGGAATATCAGCTGAGACTCTGTTGGAACCTGTTTTAGCATTTTTGATTTATACGAAAAAAAATTTAAAAATCGATACGTTGTTAAATATCGAGTTTAAAATAATCACAAAAGGTCAAATCAAAATGTATTTTTAACTCCAGAATCCCAGAAACAGATCTCGAAAGATGTTCGATTTTATCGCTTGTCGGATTCATTTACTAAACCCGTAAAATGCGATGTGCAAATCGATCCTCTCGCCCCGCTGGGTTCCAGTTCTTGGAGAAATGTATACACTTTCGTGTCGTGTCTGTGTTTTCCACGTGAAATATGGCTGATTCTGCGCTGTTAATATCGGCCTGGCATGCAACACATCGTCGGCTTTCTTTGCTTCTTTTTTATGCTGAAATGATATTAAACTTGGCATAATTTAAGACCATGTTTATGGTAATGGAGTTTGCGGATCGTTTATCAAAAGTTACATGTTCTTCGGATCTTGAAATTACGATAACAGATTTGTTATAATAAAATTCATAAAATTTTCACTTTGGGAAAAATGAACAAAGTATTTATAAGAATTTTATCATTACATATAACTAACAAGCTATTTCTTTTCTTTTTTCAGGTAAGCTTTTGAATGCAAGGATGATTGGTTCGAAGAGTGGTGACTATTAACACAAGTATAAAATTTCTGAAAATACTATCAATACAAATATACTTAAATAATTGATGACTTTAACAAAAAAAGTTGCAGTTGGTTAAGAGTGAAGATGGCACCAACCAAGTCGAAGAATCAAGTTAGTTTTTTAAGGCAATATTTTCTCAATTTTGAGTAGTTCATCGAATCAAATCATCAGTCAAGCTACTCTCTCCCCGTTAAATTGGCTGGGAAGCACGCCAATTAAGATTAGGCCGTTTAAATCTCTTCTCAAAAGGCCCTTTAAAATGCACTTTACATCGCCCAGCTTCATGCCCATTTCTCCGCAAGCGGTACTGAAAGACCCCAAATTAAAATGAAGGAGGGGGTAGCCCCAAATCAAACCGTTTCCAAACGGATTACCGAAAAAGTCGAAAGCTCTTTAGTTAACCAACTTCCGCTCTACGGGCGAACCTGTCCAAAATCAATCATTCAAAAGAAGGTGGGGCTATACAACTACTCGAAGTATACACTTCTAAAATAAAGCTTGTGTTTGTATGGATGTCAATCTAAAAACATTTTTTTGGCGTATATTCATAAATAAATTTAGTAAAATTAATAACATTCGGCATTAAGAAGTAACGACATTTTTTTTACAATACTCATAACCAGGCTTAGTGAATTTTCACAATTTCGCGGACAGCGTGAAATTCGTGAAATTCCACAATTTCGGTGAAATCTCGCAAAATTCTAAGTTTTTCTTAAATCAAAAATAAAAAAAATAGCAAATTTTTTATACACAAAGGTTTTAAATGTAAATTTGGCTAACAAATATGCTCGCTAAAAACATTTATTTTTATTGAAAAAATAGCATTGCATTTCGTTTATTTTAGCAATTAAAATGAAATTTGGCATTTAAAGATTTTCAAAATTTTAATCTTTGGAACCACAGATTGGACTCCGGGATCTTTTGTGAAGACTTCATTCATATTTTTTTTATATTTTTGGTGTAGTAGGGGAAGTTGGGGCAAGACAACCATATGGGGCAAGGGGAACAATCGCTCGTACGGCCGTAATTTTTACAATTTTGATTATAAACAATTGTTAAAAAAAATTGTCCATACAAAATAAAGTGATATTATGAAAATTTACTATTTATCATCGAAGTAATTAGTTTTTTTGTTAAAACGATCAAATTTTTTATAAAATATTATTATTTAATTTAAAAATGAAAGAAACGTTTTTAATACATTCTAATCTGATGTGTCTGCGTGGTAACAGTTCAATTGTTAGCAAATTAACATGTTGTTTCATGCATTGTTCCTCTTGCCCCAACGGGTTCGTCTTGCTCCACTAGTTGAGTAGAACGTACAGAAAATCAAGTTTTTTTTTTCAAATTTTAATTTTTTTGCATTGGAAACAGGATTTTTTAAAAACTTGTTCCATCAAAGTCTTGGTCAACACCTGGAGTAAGATGATTATAAAAAAATCCGATTGATTTTTTTACGTTTTTGATGGATTTTAACGAGCATTTTCTTAGATTGGTACACTTGTCCCACTTTCCCCCATGCAACTTTAAAAATGTATTAATGTTTGATTCTTGTTGATTTAATTTTTTAGATTTGAGTTTTAAATATTTTTTTCAGGGTCAAGAACAAGTTCGCTCAAAATCATTTTCTGAAATATTGTAGTTTCTTTTAACCCCGTTTAATTTCCACGAAACCTGATGGTCTCGTGGAACTCGAAATTTTCAGCTTGAAAATCACAGGTTATTTAAGTATTTTTCACGTTCACGTTCCGCATATTTAGCGTGAAAAATAACTAAGTATACTCATAATTAAAATATCCCTATTTTAATAGCGTCACAAAACATGTGCTTGAAATTGATCAAATAAAAAGCTGATAATTTTACTATTTTAAAAGCTTATTAAATTAAAAAAATGATCAATTTTTGGCATTATCCTGAATAGTAGTAGTATTTCAATTATGATTGCATTCTAAATTTTATGTTCAGTTTTTAAACAAAGGACAGAAAATCTTTTTGGATTTTCATTTTAATAATTTATCCGAAAAAAATATGCAATGTTAAAACATAAAATCCATTTTTATTTAATCATGTTCGCCATCAACATTGGATCTTCCGTACATTTAATATTTTGTCCACTTTTGAAGTTTTTTTTTTCTCAATTTGACCTTAGGCCGATGCAAATATTTTTCAAAGTTTTTGTCCCTCGGCTCGGGCCGGGTTCGAGGGGGGGGGGCAAAAAAATAAAAAAATAAAAATATTGAAATAACAAGCCATAGTTTCAACATTTGCACGGAAAAGTTGTTTTAAAATGCATTTTACACTAGTTCAGTTGTTTTGCAATCATTAGTTTTCAAAAAATGTAAAATTTGACGATAACCAAAATTTTTGCGAAAAAAAACTTTTTGCGATAATAAACATCGAAAATTTTCAAAAAATTCAAATGATTTTTAAATCAACCGAAACATGCTAAAAATGATTCTAAGCGCAGGGGAATGCATTCAAAATTAATTTCAACTGATTGCACTTAAATTTTCATTGAAATATTAGAGTTTTTTAAAAAAATATTTTTTTTGCCCCCTGATTTTTTGAGCCAACTTTGAAGGGGGGGGGGGGACAAAAACTTAAAATAAAATTTGTACCAGCCTTATTTCTTTTTGACTTTAAATTTTCGACCATTTTTATTACACACATTACACAATTAAACAATTAAGCATACACAGTGTGTTCATTAAACACATAATATATCTTATAACATTGAATTATTGACAGTGGAGTGTGAAAATCACCTTAGCATTTTAAAAGAATTTACAAATAAAGACAATTAATAAGACATAACTTTCATGCAAAAACATACCTCATTATTTAATAACTTTGAATGCTTGAAATGGATATAACTGAGGACGTTATATTTTTAACAATGTTTGACGGAAAAGTTCTACACACATTCCTTTAAATATTTAGTTTCATTGATAAGTTTCTAAAATATCAGCAAAACTATCAAATTCACTTTGGTCCAATATTACCCTTGTGATGGAATCCTTAAAATATCGTTATGCTATTGAAAAATTCAATACTGAATCCTGTCTGAAGATATGAGCTTATTACTAGTATTTGAAAGTTCTATGCAAATGCAGTGATTTTTTAATTACATGAATTCTTGAATCACATTTGAAAATTACTGAAATTTTAGTATTTAAATTAAGAATTATTTGGAAACATTGTTATGAGCAATACAGTTGAACCTCGCATAATGCGACTTAATAAATTTGCAACCTTTATGCAGGCGTTACGCTTGGTATTTCTTCTATTACTCTAAAACGGCTTAATATTTTTGCAATCTATTTGAAGCTAATGGTAGATTGGAACAAGACGAACAGACTACTTCAAAAAGATTACAAAAATATTATGCCGTGTTTGAGAAATTGACGAAATACAAAGCGTAACGCCTGTGACTATGCGACGTTTAACTGTATGTTTCTTTCAAACCCGTTTCTAATCTAAACATTAAAAAAATGTTACACGTTGTGCATATTGCATTGCCTAAACCTAATCAAGCAGGTGGTAAAAATACGCGCTTTTAGGTCACACCGAGCAGAGAAAGCACGCTTCAGCTGTAAGCTTTTTTCGGACATTCCTCACTCTCTTTCTTTCTATCTCATTTCTCCAAAAAAAGAATCAAAACTGTTTGAAAACCGTAATTAACTAATTATTTTATTCTTTCGCTGTTTGTATGTCAGTTGATGCCAGCAATGTTCACGGTACAAACACGCTTACAAATTCTGGCCAATTGTGCAAACTAATGCTAAATGGAACAATTTTCGGACATGCAGGCCAAATAAAAAAACGTTTAACGAGTTGTTCGGCAGCATGAGCTTTTCTTCGGGTGGGTAATTAACTGTGCGATGTACGCGCAACCGGTTCGCGAATCAAACACCCGATCTCACAGCAATGAAATAACTACCGATAATTGGAGGGATTAACTGCATATAGGATGCCCCGGAGCTGCTGCTATTACCGTGTATTTCTATATGGTTTGGCCGATGAGAGAGTAGCAACGTTCATTTCCGGAAGGTTTTTGAACCCTGCAAGCTGAAATTAGAGCCAATGAAAGGTGAAATGTTCCACGCAGGTTAATTACCGTCGTTAGTTTTGGGTGGCGAGCAATTTGTGGACAATTTAGCAAAGGATAATTTTGAAATTTGGGAGGAAATGCTCGTATTTTGAATGGATTTTGAAACAAATTATGGCTGTTCAAAGTTTGAGCTTGTTTAACCTTTCGGAATAATCTTCATATGAAATCGTTCCTGAGCAATTTTCCACCAAAACCGAAAATGGATATAATTTATACTTTGCCTTCCTCACTGAGGTAAGGCTATAATCCTGCTCTAAAAATGAACTTTTCACAGAAAGCTCATAGACCCATCTTTATGTATACCTATCAACTCAGAATCGAAAACTGAACAAATGTCTGTGTGTATGTGACCAAAATTCTCACTGAGTTTTCTCAGCACTAACTGAACCGATTTTGGTCAAATCAGTTCCATTCGATTTGGTTTAAGGTCCCACACGTACCTATTAATTTTTATAAATTTTCGATAAGTAGTTCATAAGTTATGTATGAAAATGTGTTTTTGTATTTATCCAGATGTTAGATAAGTGACCGGAAATCGACTCAAATGTTTTACATCGTTGGTATGGTAATCAAAAAATCTTTCCAACGAGTCCAAAAGATTGAAGATCTGGCTACCCTGTCTCGAGTTTTGACCTCTTAAGAGATATTTGTGTACTTTTTTTATTGCGGATTTTAAGAAAAACTAGATGAAATTTGTGTCCAAACCCATCGTATCACCAATTGTGAGTGAGGAAGGCACCAACCACGTAGGTGGATTAAGTTAGTTTTTTTTTTAATTTGATTCAAAATTTGTGGGGTCCTTCCCTATGCCAAAAGAAGCCATTTGGTGTCATTGGTTCACCCATACAAGGCACCATACAATTCGAAATTCTGTAACTTTTGAAGGAATTTACTGATCGATTTGGTGTCTTCGGCAAAGCTGTAGGTATTGATGAGGACTATTCAGAAAAAATAGGAACATGAAAATTTTTGTAAGCTGTATTTTAACTGAAAAATTGCCGTTTTTTATTTTTTTAAATAGTGTTCATAATTGTCCGTTCCTATAAATATTTGTTTCGAAAAGGCCAGAAGGTTTGAAACATTTGTGATATTTTATGATCTCTTCGAAAAAAATATTTTGAAAATATTGGAATCAAGACTTACATTTTAAATGGGCGTAATATTGAATGTTTGGTCCTATTGAAATCTTGAGTCTTGATTCCAAATTTCAACATTAAAAAATGGACCATTAGTTGCCGAGACATTGGCATTAGAAAATGTGAGAATGTTTGGATGAGGCTTGAAAAACATAATTTTCTTGTTTCTTTTTCTTTCATTTGCTGTATTTCAGCAACCAGAGGTCCAATCTTTAATGCACAGTGTTCGGAATGGCAAAAATAAGTGGAACAAATTAATAACTCCTTTATTTGACGCCCTAGCTAAATGTTGTCTTCGGAAGAGTTGTTGTACTTGATAAAGGCTATCTTTTGAAGTTACAGGGTGACGACCTTCCAAGGTGTCAACCAACAACTAACTTTGTTGGATAACGTTGTAGGGCTTTGGTGTCTTGGGCAAAGTTGTAGAGGAAAAAAAATCATGAAAGTTTGTCGAGAGCGCAAAATTTGTAGCTTTTTATCCTCTCGAGATATACGCAATTTTTGCAAAAATGGTCCAAAAAAGCACTTTTTTGGTGATAACTTAAAATGTTAGCATTTTAGCGGCCTACTATGTTCTGAAGAGTTGTTTATGACATAAAATTACACATCTCTGCTCAAGACAGCAAAATGTGTTGAGCCTTTACAGAGAAGTTATACCCTTTTTATGTGATTTTGAGCCTATTTTCAAATTGCTTTGTTTTCAAAATGGCGCATTTTGGCGCAAAACTGAACAAAGCATCTAAAAGTAGACACTTTCAACTACATTTCCTGAAAATATCTCCGTGTCTATCGGTGTCTTTTTTTAGATATCACAATTGAAATTTGACGTTTTTTTTTATTTTTACGTGGAATAAAATTGAAAACGTTTTATGGAAAATACATTGTTTATGCTAAAAATTATGACACACTTTCTAAAATTATGAATAAAAACATAAGTTAGTAAGTTAAAATATTAAATAATTGTTCGTATTTAATATTAAGTATTTCCTGTTATATTTGGTCACTTTAGAAAACTTGTCGTATTTGGTAGTGGCTATATCTGACAAACGGTGAACCTTACCAAAAATATCTGTGAAATATTTTTCGATTGCGAATTTGTTTTGGCATTAAAATCTAAAGTCAAAAAGTAGTTTTGAGGTTTTGCAGCAGAGCAGTTCTCTAGGATTTCGGTCATTCGATTTTTTTTGTATTTTTTAATCCGACTGAAACTTTTTTGGTGCCTTCGGTATGCCCAAAGAAGCCATTTTGCATCATTAGTTTGTCCATATAATTTTCCATACAAACTTGGCAGCTGTCCATACAAAAACGATGTATGAAAATTCAAAAATCTGTATCTTTTGAAGGAATTTTTTGATCGATTTGGTGTCTTCGGCAAAGTTTTAGGTATGGATACGGACTACACTGTAAAAAATGATACAGTGTAAAAAAAATTTGGTGATTTTTTTATTTAACTTTTTATCACTAAAACTTGATTTGCAAAAAAACACTATTTTTAATTTTTTTTATTTTTTGATATGTTTTAGAGGACATAAAATGCCAACTTTTCAGAAATTTCCAGGTTGTGCAAAAAATCATTGACCGAGTTATAAATTTTTTAATCTATACTAATTTTTCAAAAAAATCGAAATTTTGGTCGCAAAAATTTTTTAACTTTATTTTTCGATGTAAAATTGAATTTGCAATCAAAAAGTACTTAAGTTAAATTTTGATAAAGTTCACCGTTTTCAAGTTATAGACATATTTAAGTGACTTTTTTGAAAATAGTCGCAGTTTTTCATTTTTTTAAATTAGTGCACATGTTTGCCCACTTTTGAAAAAAAAAATTTTGAAAAGCTGAGAAAATTCCCTATATTTTGCTTCTTCTGACTTTGTTGATACGACCTTTAGTTGCTGAGATATTGCAATGCAATGGTTTAAAAACAAGAAAATTGATGTTTTCTAAGTCTCAACCAAACAGCCCACCATTTTTAAATGTCGATATCTCAACAACTGATGGTCCGATTTTCAATGTTAATATATGAAACATTTGTGAAATTTTCCGATCTTTTCGAAAATAATATTTTCAAGCCAAGACTAACATTTTAAAAGGGCGTAATATTGAATGTTTGGCCTTTTTGAAATGTTAGTCTTGATTTGAAAATTTTGAAAATATTGTTTTCGAAAAGATCGGAAAATTTCACAAATGTTTCATATTTTAACATTGAAAATCGGACCATTAGTTGCTGAGATATCGACATTGAAAAATGGTGGGCTGTTTGGGTGAGACTTAGAAAACATCAATTTTCCTGTTTTTAAACCTTTGCATTGCAATATCTCAGCAACTAAAGGTCGTATCAACAAAGTCCGAAGAAGCAAAATATAGAGAATTTTCTCAGCTTTTCAAAAATATTTTTTTCAAAAGCCTTTATCATCATAACTCGGTCAATGATTTTTTGCACAACCTGGAAATTTCTGAAAAGTTGGCATTTTATGTCCCCTAAAACATATCAAAAAATAAAAAAAATTAAAAATGGTGTTTTTTTGCAAATCAAGTTTTAGTGATAAAAAGTTAAATAAAAAAATCACCAATTTTTTTTACCGTGTATCATTTTTTTCCAGTGTAGTCCGTATCCATACCTACAACTTTGCCGAAGACACCAAATCGATCAAAAAATTCCTTCAAAAGATACAGATTTTTGAATTTTCATACATCATTTTTGTATGGACAGCTGCCAAATTTGTATGGAAAATTATATGGACAAACTAATGATGCAAAATGGCTTCTTTGGGCATACCGAAGGCACCAAAAAAGTTTCAGTCGGATTAAAAAATACAAAAATTAAAATTGAAGAAAAAAGACCGATTTCGTAGAGAATTGCTCAGCACGTCTGTGTTTCAAATGTAGGTGGCGCCACTAATGAGGTTACTTGCCAAAATTCGTATGCCTTTTTGCCGGAATAAAGTACAAAATCGATTATTTCTCATGATTCGCTGGATCAATCTAAATGAAACTGGTTGCAAAAGACGAGTAAAAAAAAATGCTTCAAGATAATGAACGTAAAGTTTTGAGCGCGCTAAAATTTGTGAACTTTTTCTTTAAAAACATGTTTTAGAACGCGAAGTTAGTTTAGCGAAGGTATATCAATGAAATAAACAGTTATATAGTTGATAACAGATGTGTTTACGTATATTCAATATTTTTTATTGATTTTTGATAGACTTTATTGTGGAATAGTCCAAATTACTATCTATTTCTAAATTTGTTTTGTAAAAGTTATCTAGAATTAAATTCTTTATTTCGTTTTGTCAAAATGCATTCGGTTGACATAAACCGTATGAGAAATCCAAACCATATTGATTAAAATTTACGATGACTGTACCAATTGAGCATCAAGTTTGCCCAATCTAAATTATCTTCATTGGCGCATCTTCCTCCTGGAAAACGCTGGACGCCGATCACAGCCAAGAACTTTTTGCTCCCCAATTGAGTTCACATAAACGGGAAGAAGGGTCATCTCCGGTAAGTTGACCCGCACCTCTTTTTCTAATTGCCCAATCTGCCACACATTTTTCGGTTCGTCCGCAAAACCGCCCACCCATCCAGCCGCGGGTCAGTCACCTCACCGTGAGCCCACAAAGAGAGGAAATCCATTTCGTAAAAGTTGACCATGGCCGATGGGTGGTAGTGACCATTAAATTTCAAACGAAATTGGCCAAGTCCGGGCACGCCAGCGGACGAAAAAATTGCGGATCACTTCTTCTCGGGTTTTTTTTGCACCAATTCCAATCACGATCGCCCAATTAAGATTATGGCACAACCGGCGGGACGCGACTTGGTTTGCTTTCGGGGGTCGATCTGGAATTTCCTGTTTAAAGAAGCGCAATTGCGACATTATTGAAATTTTATTACGGGCATGCCGAAAGACAGGTGTGGTACAAGTTGGGGACATGAGCGTTTTTGGAAGTGGACTCGTGTTTTCGGTTTATGTTCTAATGTTTAGTTGGTATTCTGAAGGAGATCTGGAATACATTGTTAATTCAGCAACAATGCGGATAGAAAATTTCAAATTTGGCCATTTGGAGTCAATTTGGTATACAGTCATGCCCCGGTTTTTTTTATTGCAATATGGGTATCAAGTGATCTGATTTTTTCATACATTTCGATTGTTATAACAACATTTTTGAAAATACTCAAGATTTTCACAAAACTACGTATTTTCGAAAAACTACTCGAAATTTCAGTTTTTTATAATATGGGTAATTCTCCGCCAACTCACACAGCAGTTGCCCCGACCCGTCTTCGATTTGCGTGAAACTTTGTCCTAAGAGGTAACTTTTGTTCCTGATCACGAATCCGAGGTCCGTTTTTTGATATCTCGTGACGGAGGGGCGGTATGACCCCTTTAATTTTAGAACATGCGAAAAAAGAGGTGTTTTTCAATAATTTGCAGCCTGAAGCGGTGATGAGATAGAAATTTGGTTTCAAAGGGACTTTTTTTTGTAAAATTGTACGCCCGATTTGATGGCGTACTCAGAATTCCGAAAAAACGTATTTTTCATCGAAAAAAACACTAAAAAAGTTTTGAAAACTCTGCCATTTTCCGTTACTCGACTGTAAAAAAATTTGTAACATGTCATTTTAAGGAAAATTTAATGTACTTTTCGAATCTACATTGACCCACAAGGGTCATTTTTTCACTTAGGACAAAATGTTTCGTTTTAAAATTTCATGTTTTTTTTTAACTTTGCAGGGTTATTTTTTGGAGTATAATAATGTTCTACAAAGTTTTAGAGCAGACAATTACAAAAATTTTGATTTATAAACATAAGGGGTTTGCTTATAAACATCACGAGTTATCGCGATTTTACGAAAAAAAAGTTTTGAAAAAGTTAGTCGTCGTCGATCATGGCCTTTCATAGGCGTCTAATTTTACATAAAAGTCCCTTTGACACCAAATTTCTATCTCATCACCGTTTCAGGCTGCAAATTATTGAAAAACACCTCTTTTTCACATGCTCAAAAATGAAAGGGGTCGTACCGCCCCTCCGTTACGAGTTATCAAAAAACGGACCTCGGATTCGTGATCAGGGACAAAAGTTACCTCATAGGACAAAGTTTCACGCAAATCGAAGAGGGGTCGGGGCAAATTTTTCCGATTTCGTGTGAGTTGGTAGAGAATTACCCATATGGGTATCAAACGATCGGAATTTTGTCATACATTTCGAATGTAACAATTTTTTTTTGGGAAATTATTTAAAATTTTCACAAAGCTACGTATTTTCGAAAAAATACTCAAAATTTCAGTTTTCACTATATGGGTATCAAATGATCGGGATTTTATCATACATCTCGAATGTAAAGACAACATTATTTGAAAATTCTAAAAAAAATTACAAAACTTTTTCATACATTTTGAAAGTTCACATATTATAACACATTTTTTTTGAAAATACACAAAATTTTAACAAAACTGCATATTTTCGAAAAAATACTCAAAATTTCATTTATTACAATAATGCTATCAAGCGACCAGGATTTTTAATACATTTCGAATGTAATAACTACAATTTTGAAAATAAGCAAAATTATTACAAAACTATGTATTTTCGAAAAAATACTAAAAATTTAAGTGTTTTACTATATGGGTATCAAACGATCTGGATTTTTTCTTACATTTCGAATGTAATCACATATTTTTTTGAAAATACTCATAATTTTCACAAAACCACGTATTGTCAAAAACTGAAGATTTTAGTAGTTTTTCGAAGATACGTAGTATTGTGAAAATTTTGAGTATTTTCAAAAAATGTTGTCTTTACATTCGAGATGTATGGAAAAATCCCGATCATTTGATACCCATTTTGTAAAGAACTGATATTTTGAGTATTTTTGTGAAATTTTGTTAAAAATAATGAGTATTTGCAAAAAATGTTGCTATTACATTCGAAATGTATGAAAAAATTCCTCTCATTTGATACCCATATCGTAGAAAAAAAAATTGAGTATTTTTTCGAAAATACGTAGTTTTGTGAAAATTTTGAGTATTTTCAACAAATAAATGGTATTACATTCGAAATGTATGAAAAACCCGATCATTTGATACCCATATTGCGATAAAAATTATTTTAAGGTTTTTTTAGAGAAAAAAATTTGCATTTTCAAAATACAGGAAAAATACGTATTTTTGTTAAAATTTTCATGTTATTATAATTGCATAGCTGCCATCATTCCGATTTCAAAACACTATAATTTTTTGATGTTTGCCTGATTTTTCATTCGAATATAGCCAATGTCTCCCACACAGAAATAAAATGATGGTAATATTCATCAGGAAATGGTGACAGATTTTGTGTAAAAAAAAATTGATTAATTTTACCTCTGAAAATGATTAATTTTAATCAGTTTTTGATGAATATTCATCAGGTTCACATTTTTACACATTTTTTATGTAATACAAGCCTTACCCAACAAACTTCGTTCTGCCTGTTTTTTCGTTCTCCTGTGATCAAAATTTGGTTTTACGTAACTTTTCCCATACAACCTGCAGATTTTCCGGAATCGGTTCTAGAGTGGCCAAAGTTGTAACTTTTTGGCGTAAGAACCTTCCTTGGGCTTTTACGAACCGAACGCAACAAAAAGCACCTCGATCCGACGCTCCGTATTGATCTGATTCGCGTTCGAACAAAACCGTCGAAATTTTTTATACATATAGATGGAAGATAGATTACTCAAAAAAAGAGGTCATATTCAACCTACCAAATTTTCAACATTCCAAAATTAAACTTTTTTTTTCTCTGCATATAGCCAAAATCCCATAAGCTGTGTGCTTCAGTTATGCACGCCTAGGTTTTGCATCCCCGATATGCGGTGCTAAACCGAGGCATGACTGTATTAAAAACCCGATTTAATCCCACCTGAGGTGAGAAAGAGCCTTTCTTACTAAAGAATATAACAATGGTAGAACTTCTTTCAATTAATAACATCGACTTTGATTATTTATAACGTCAGCACAAAAGAAAGTCTTATGATGAAAGCAAAGTATTATGATGATATTATGAGTATTATGAATGATATGATTTCCAAAAGAAATTAAAAACGCAATTTTCACCAAAAGAATATTTTTAATCGTACAATATGTTTGTACGTTTCTAATCAAACAAGCGTTTATGACAAACGCGATCATAGCAAGCTTCCCAACAAAGCACACCGCGGTTTTGGTTTTCTAGTTTCGGTACGAGCCCTTTTGTGTGACTGTGTTGGTGTTTTGGTTCATCGTACCAGCGCACCAAGACAAGAAAGACCGAGGTACAAGTGAACCGCGTGTGCCGCACGGTGCAGGGAAGCTAGCCATTCAGCTTCTACGAAAGTGACAGATTCAGAGATAGCTATTTTTAACAACCAGGTCAATCAAACGGCTCTAACTCCAGAACCATATTATGAATCTGGATGAAAATTTGGGAGGTTGTAGGGCTCGAAAAATGCAATTTTTGAGATTAATAAAAGACATGAAAATGAAAAAAATTTACCATATTTTCATTTGAAAACTGTGTATTTTGTTGAAAAGTCTGGCCGCATCCGAAAACAGATGGATATTGCGAAATTTGCGTGGCAACTCACCCAGGTTCAGCACACTAGCTTTCATCTGCATTCAGAAGAATCGAAATCGGATATATGGGAGCTGAGAACGGCGCGACACAAAATTTTGCAAAATTTTACCACATACGAACATCACTCGACCTCCATGGAATTTATTTTCTCAAAATTCGAGGGTTGGAGATAGACGAGTTCTGTCAAGGTGAATCGATAGAGCGTCGAAAATCGATGCAGTGTGTTTTTTTGACGATTTTTCCGATTAAAATTCATGCTGAATCGACATATTTACGAAGATGGAAATGACGTCCTGCCTTAAGTAAAACCTATACCTTTCTTTAGCAAGAAAGGCAAAAAAAACTGCTTCTTATTTTGGAATTTTTCTTTTTATTTAAGTTTTTATCATAATAACTTGATTGATTCTCACTGAAATTTAGCTAACTTTTGAGATGGCATAAAAATAATGTTATTTGAAAATACGAATGTCTTTTATACTTATTTTGTTGTCTGGTGTTATTGATCCGCTTTGTACAAAAAGTACGTTTTCCTTTAACTTTTGACGCCAATTATACAAAAAACTTATAAATGTTTGAAATCAAATGTAATCAAACACAGAAAAAAGTAGAATTTTGGAATGTTGAAAATGTGGTTGATTGAATATTACCTCTTTTTTTTGAGTAATATTACATAAAAATGTGTAAAAATGTGAACCTGATGAATATTCATCAAAAAATAATAAAAATTCATCATTTTCTGGGGTAAAATTAATCATATTTATGACACAAAATCTGTCACCCTTTCCTGATGAATATTACCATTATTTTTTTTTCTGTGCATATACATTTGTTCTGACGCAATTAAACACTTGTGTAAAAATTTCCCACTGAACCTCCAGCCATCCTAATTCTTACGCACCTTTTCTTTTAATTGCAACTGTTGTTCGCGAGCACTCACCATTCGCTGAATGGTCCGTTCCGTTACTTATCAGAGCAAAAGCATGTGTCGTGATTAGCGAAAGAAGCAAATGTGTAACATCTAGCGAAAAGTGGGTTCGCAAGCTCTTTCCAACCGCATTAAATGATCGCTTTCCGATGTTCTGGTTCGGCGGCTCAGAAGGGCAGGAAGAATTTTGCAGGCTGGGCCGAGCCAGTTGGTGGCCCACATAAATCTTCCCCGGGAAGCTAACTGGACCGGACGGGCTTGGTGTAGAACAGATTGTTCGTTTTAAATCTAGCGGAATTTTAAGTAAGACATAACCATAACTTTTAACGCGCTTTTTCTCAGCGCACAACTTAAGTGCGGTGTAAAGTTAAACACTTCTTGACGATGTCCGTCAAAGCTGACGACGCGTGGGTCAACGGACCTGCTTGTTCCGGTTAGTACAGGAAAATAAACTCCGCAGACTAGTCGTTCTTGGAGACCGTTGATAACTTCATACGGCGCGTGAGATAGGAAAGTCCCTCGAGGGATTTTCTGGAGGCTCATTACAGCTTCTGGTTGGCCCAAGATTCCCCCAGATAGCAATCATCTGGCTGTTCCACGCTGGACGTCCCTACTAATTGAAGATGATTGGAAAACAGAGGGAAGGTATGATCCCGTGGCAAATCGATAACCCGTTGCCGGTGGGGTTGCCTCGGGAACCGGCCACCGGGATTCAATTAACCGGGTTTCAAGCCACCGCATGTTAGCAAAACGGTCAATCATCAGCTGGTCTGGTCGAGATGATATCGAGACAGTCCGGTCTTACGGTGTTGAATTCCTGCTGGTCAAGACGACTAGCTGCGCGCTGCACCTTGGAACCACGTTGGGAATGCGTTGGACACTTGGAGGATCCCTAATGAGGATGAAATAATTTGCCAGCATCTGAAGCATTCGCACAAGCGCAGTACGTGATCTAACGGCCTGTCGAGCAGTTGTTGTTGACACTTGTGTGTCCATAATTGTTTACTTAAGTTGGAACAGTTACGGCGATGATTGTTATTGGTGATGTCAACTCTTTCAGGGGTGCCTTTCTAGATCATCCTAGATTGCTTAAACTTCAATTTAATTGAATATATTTGTTTTAGCTAAGGCTTGAGCAAAGGTTCCTCAAATTTTTCTATGAGTTCAGAAATGTTTTACTCTTTAAACATTTACGCTCCATTCAAAACATTTCATAATGGCGGTGAACTGTACGCAGTAGGCCAGACCATCATCATTCAGGATGTTTTATAAAGGAGCAATTCAAGCTCAAATCAGGAATTTTTCTGGTACTTTTGTACTCGACCCTCTCCGATTTCAATGAAACTTTGTTGACATGTTATCCTAGGCTCATATGAACCCTTTTTTATGTATACAGCAATTCCTTTTGAAAAAATCCTAAACCGAAAAAAAGTTCTCCGATCGGGCTCAACATTTTTCTGGGGGTTCCTTGGCCAAAATAATCAGACCCGTATTTTTTGTTTGGTCATTAGGATGACCTACATCGTGCAAGGTTGGTGGGTATTTGAAAAAAAAAAATAGTAAGATGTTTCAAAATCTAGCTTAACACTTGAAAAAGTCGTATGAAAACATAAAATGGCATTTTGGCCGTGTCTGGACCAAACAGCCTATGCCTGAAAATATTTTTATCGGATTTTTCGGAAAATTTTACGTAACACACTCAAAAACTGGAGGTGTTCATTAACAGGAGTCCGAGATATGATTATTTGAAAATAAAAACTGGTATTTCAAAATTTATTTTTTACATAGCTTGAAACATTTTCATAAAAAAATCAAGGATTTGGAGTTCTCGATAAATTTTTAAAATTTTCTGTTTTTTACGTAATTTTGGTAAAATATTTTAGAATTTAGGAAGAAATGGTTTCAAATGTATAATTTAGATTATTGAAGCATTTTCACAAAACAATCAACAATTTTACCAAGAAGCAGATGAAGTTCTTAATAATTTTCTTTATTTAACGTAGTTTTTATATTTATTTTGTAGCATTTGCGTAACACACTCATAAGGTTTTAGAAATTTATAATTTCGATGATTCGAAACATTTTCATAAAAGAAATCAATGAGTTTATCATGAAGCAGATGAAATTCTTAAGGATAGTATTTTTTTTTGTATTTTACGTAGTTTTGGTAAAAAGTTTTAGTATTTCGACGTCGTCGTGCTATCTTGTCGCACCCGCCATTTTGACGTTCCGAGAAAAACGCATTTTAATGTTTGACCTTGAATATACAAAAACGAGAGCACGCAATGTAAACAATAACAAACACGTTTTGTTTGGCTAACCATTCTGTGTATTGTCCCGAAGTTTGGTTGAAGTTGGTTGCTGGAGTTCCGAGTTATAATTACAAATGTTTACGGTAGTCTAGCTTGTACGTGCGACAAACGCATCCTGACTTTCCTGGCCTGAAATCCCTTTGGCCTTTTGTCGCACTTACATCAATTTTCATGGAGTGACAAGATAGCACGACAAGATTGAATTTACTTTCATATGTAAAGTGACAAAAATGCACGGAGTTTTTTCGGTTTTTGTTGAATATCTCAGGATTGAAATCGAATTTTGGGGATCTGTGAAGGTCAAAAGGTGAGGCATTGTTAGCTGCACAAAATGGCGTTCTTAACTCAATTTGGCCCAAAATGCACGTACGACAAGTTAGCACGATGGCGACGATTTAAGAATAAAATAATCTAAACATGTTTTGAAACATATTTTGAAACATTTTCATTAAAAAAAACAAGGATTTTACTATGACAGATGATTTAGAAAACACACTCAGAATTATGAAACTTTTTTCAAAAGTTATTGTTTAACAATAGTTTTTGTAGGTGCAGAACAGAGTTTTGCGGGATCCTCACAGCTGTGACTTCCCAAGTAGCACTCATAACTTGTCGACTGTTGAATAATAGTTAGAAAGCTGTTTTGGATCAACGTACGAGAAAAAATGTCAACGTTAGTTAAATAACAGTTTGTTTCACTACTTGTATAACTGACTTATGTAACTCATGAGATGTGTGCCATCAATCAAATCAAACCATCCACATTAACGACCCCGCGTCTTTTGTGGTCTCTTTTGCAAGTTTCTGCTCGAACCTAGGAGTCCGAAGGCTTGAATGGTGAGAGCACCCAAACCTTCACATAGCTCCAGTGAGTAGTAGACCCACAGATCTTGACTCCAGGGAGTCCTTGGATGACCCAGATCATCCCAATAAGTAGTTACAACATTGCACTGTAGCCTACCACACTCACTGAAGCAGTCTGGGTAGAATCCGTTGCCAAAATCTTGAAGAACGTGTTTCTTTGGTAAGCCTGTTGCACAAAATTCCCGGAAGTTTCGGATGGACTAGAACATCCCAGGTGTTCCAAAACCATACCAAAATGTTTTAATAACATAACTAAACAAAATATTATTGATACATTTAGAAAACTCTCCGAAAAATTACGAAATTCCAAAGATTCTTAATTTTAGTCATGTTCATTCTCATTTAAGTCATGATTTAAAAAAAGTTGCGTAAATCGAGAATCGTTTAAAAAAAGGTGACTTAAAAAAAGAATATGGTGTAGATTTATCTCAATCGATAGAAATAAAATGTGTTGAAAAACGAAACGAAAAACAGGAAAACACTCGCAAAAAATCTGTTTTTGATGGGAGTTTGAAACTTTTATTTTAGATTATATGGAACATTTTCATATATGAAATCAATGATTTTTCCATGAAGCAGATATAGTTCTAAAAGAAAGTTTTTTTTTGTATTTTACGTAGTTGTGCGAATTGTTTGTGGCTTTTAACGATAACGATTAGACCCTGTTTGTCCATTTCTTTGTTTGTTTTGATGTGTATTTTAACTTGTTTCAAACAATTAAAATTATAGTTTCCCTTGAAAAAGGCTCAAACCCAAGCCAAAACGTCGGGCAATTTCAAACAACAAAATCGTTTGATCTGTTTTATTGACTGAGAAAGCCACCACTCGCATTTTACGTAGTTTTAGTAAAATTTTGTAGTATTTTGATAGCGAAATATTGTTGAAACAAATTGTTGATATAGTTTTGAAAATGTATATACAGAAAAAGTATTATATTAGTATTTTCTTATTTTAACGTAGTGTTGTAAAGAAATCATATGTTTGAATCCTATTTCAACTTTTCCAACAATAAAATACATAGGTTATCGCGATTAATTCTAAGTTCTCGTCAACAATGATGCGTAGTTCTTTGATTTTTTTTAAATAATTGAAATTTGAGAAGCTCATTATAATCCAGAGATCATTTCAAATTTTTTGGAACATAATCTGGGCAAATCTCTGGAAAAAAGAATCATCCAAATTGGTTGAGTTTTGGCTGAGTACCAGCGAGTTGAAGTTACCGTTCCAACTTTTTTCCGCCTGTGTCGTTCGTGTAAGTACGGGATGCCTTGGACGAAGGAGTGTTAATGTGCATGGCAAAATTTATCAACTGTTTCTTTCTAGTTTAAAATAATTAAATTCGTCGTTCTTGATTTGACTCTCCTAACCCATCGAATCCCATCAATATTGTCACGTTCGTGTGCTTCACAATTTTAATTACCAGTCCCCTCGCGACTTGCAATTTTCTCACGTCCCATCACGATCTACTTTCGTTTCCTAGAGCCCATAGAATTCCCAGCCTCTTCAGCCCATCGGACAATCTCAAATCCCACCAGAGCAACATATTTGCTCGAGCCCATAATTGAACACCAGCGACTAGCGATAATGGATCGATTAATGAGATAGCTTCCCTTCTCATTAGTGTCCAAATTAATCGCTTCTGAACCTGCAAGACCTGGCCGGTGTGCGCTATTTGCTCCAATTAATGACCCTCACCACCTTCAGTGAGGGGAGTAGAGCTCGGGTTGCATTTCTCATCGCGTGCGGTTCACTCACCTGTGCGACCACGAGTTGCCCTTGACAGTGAGTTTTTGGATTTTGCACTGCGCACGTATAACGCCTTCTTGCTGGGTAGATTGTTGGTACACGATGTGGCGTTGGTTGAGGTTGAGGTTTATCTTCTGCGATACTTTTCAGCGGCCCACGACTTGAATGAACTGGAACAACTTCCGTGGGCTGGGTTCGAGCCTGGTGAAGTAAAACAAAGCTTATAAAAACCTGAGGCAGCAGAAAAGTAAACAGTAATTTTGCTTGCAGTTTTATGTAGTCTTTATTGACAAATCTTTAAAAATGTTGTTCTTTCCCAATCTAGAACTTTTTTTTTCATGATATATCGTCTGGCCGACATTTGTTGTACAGCCTTTACATTAACTGTTGCAAGATTTCGTAGTGACCCGTAACCTACAGCTTCCCCCAAACCAAACTCTGCTGACATTCAGGGATGACCAAGCTAGTGACAATCGTCAAATCCGTTAGTGAATTCATGATTGGCGATCATTTGGAGGTTAAGTCATTTGAAAGCACTTATTTTTTATGAAATATTTATTAGAGAAATCTGGTTAGCAATCAAATGAAACGGAACGAGAAAAATATCTATAAAGAGATAATTTGCCAACTGACATCAAATGCCTAAACTGTGTTAATCGCCTCTTTTTCCTACATATTAAAATCATGTTCTACACAACCGTTACAACCTCGTGCCTTTGAGGCGATAATGAGCACTTTTTTATCATTACAAATACCGCTGTTTCCCGCGGGAAAAGACACATCTTTTTCACTTCTCTCATAAGAAAGCCCCCAAGTAAGGGCGATCATTTTTCTTCCTGGCCGCGCTGCCACAGGAACCTGTTTCAAAACGATGCAATGCCAGTCCTTATCGACTAAATTCAGCAAACTTGTATCGCTAATGAGCGTGAAATCTTTGCGCTCCTCTCGGAGGCGCTCGGAGGAATGGCACCCGGGAATCTTATCGGTACTTAGGGGCTGACCGCCCGATCGTTGAACAGATTCCAGTTCCCGGCTGGTTTCGTTTTGTAGATCAAGACTTGATGGCCGAGCAAAGTAAATGGTTCAAGCGTTTACGTCTATTAAGTTTACAAATATCTAGAAAAGGGTTTGAAATGGTGTCAGAATTTGTGATGATTAAATCCTGGTTTGAAATCGGAATTGTCCATCAATCAATGAACTTTTTTTATTGTTTATTTTTTTTTATTAAAAAGTAAAGTGCAGACGCAACAATTTCCACGTGATTTATTCAATTTATGATATAGCAATACTGCGAAATAAGATGAATTTTTCACATCAACTTGATGCTTTTCTTATATTTTTGTAAAATATTAAAAGTAATTTTGATAAAAAAAAATCATTTCACTTTCAGCTCGAATTATTTTACTGATACTTAAAAAAAAGGCTTTAAAAGCACTTGTCAAGGTGTAACAAAGTAGTCTTTATTTTAGTTTGGGGATGTTTTACCTAAATTTACATGTATTAATGGAAAATGTCCAAAAGTTATCCAGATAGCAAACAATAACAACGGAACTAATTTGAGCGGATAAATCAATAAATAAAATTATATCTGGGAATTGAATCAGACAATGTGTCTGCTTCAAATTATCAAAAACACTCAAAATCTCAACAATTTATTAAGAAACTTTTAAAGAATTAATTAAAACATAACTGTAAGATGTGTTTAAACTTCCTTGCTAGATCAAATATGAAAATCAGTATGTTTTTTAAAAATTTCAACAGATAAACAAATTGCTTATGGTCGCATCACCTACCACAGTGAATCCTGACCTCATACCCATCTTACTAACCCCTCAAAACTCATGTGATACTTTGTCGGAGACGCAGCCGATTTAGCGGTCCCATCACTCAAGTATCGGACTAACATTCCCATCCACTTCCCCATGTCTTACTACTGGTCGTGGCCGGCGTCGATATTGATCAGCATGATAGAGATCTTTGAAAATTGCGAAGGGGTGATGATTGGTTCCTACTTTTCATCTGTGGTCCACGGAGCAATTTTTGGAGGTCCTGGTCAATAACGAAGTAGCAGCTACAGAAAGACACCAATGCTATGCTATGCTATGCTATGCTAATATTACTTAAAAATGTGTAAAATG
This sequence comes from Culex pipiens pallens, assembly GCF_016801865.2. Lineage (NCBI taxonomy): Eukaryota > Metazoa > Arthropoda > Insecta > Diptera > Culicidae > Culex > Culex pipiens. The sequence goes on along the minus strand of NC_068939.1, from coordinate 79,966,900 downwards.
TGATCCTGAATCTGATGAATATTAACCAATTTTTGATGTAAAATTAATCCTTTTTATTTCTGTGTATCTGAACACGACCCTTTCGTGGCTTTTTAGCAGGCCGAATTTTTGTACGGTTTTTTGTTCATATTTTACTGATTTTTACGGAATTCAATGATGAAAATTAACACTTTAAAAATAAATCAATGCTTGTTTGCTTTGGCCGAATCTCCCAGTCAGTACAATTTGAATTCTGAACACGAATTTGATTCGAATCGTGTATACAAATTCCGTTTCATACACAACAACCATACAAAAATAGCACGTTGGGAAGGAATCTACACAGAAAAAATGATACACGGAACAAAATCCGGTTTGCGGAATCGCAAACTTTGCTTCCGATTTGCTCTAAAAATCGCAAATCTCGGTTTCCACCCGTCAGCAGGAAGCATTGCTTCCGATATCGCAAACGATGATTTTCGATATCGCAAACGTAACGCAGTAACGCCTACCCCGCCAAAAGCACGCAGCACGCAGCCACTTCAATATTTACCTTTTTGAATTGACCGTTTGTTGCCGAAATTTTATTGGAAATAAGAAGAAGAAGAGTTTTCTGAGTTTTCATTTCTTTATTACATTATAAAACTAAATCAAATAAATTCTGTACGTGGGTCACTAAGGAATATCAATTCTATCGAGTTGTGTGTTGCTTTTGAAAGTTTAGTCAAAAACACGGACCAAGTGACACTGGTGACGGTTCGAAGGAGTATATTTGCAAGATCCGGCAGGACAAACCGGCCTCGAAGTCCGTGATGTAGCTGGGAACTCCTGGGCGCCGTCGCCGCCGTTGGCACGTTGCTCCCCGTGACGTGAATTCGGTGCTAGCAGATGGAGGAGTAGGAGGCGTGGCCGCTGTGCACTCGTTGATGCTCCACTTGCACTTTGTGACCGGCACCGTTTTGCATTAAGTGCAGCAGTTCTGGTCGACGCCGGCGGCGAGGACACCCGGATAGATGTGCTGCTAATAACGGTGCAGCGTGCTCGGACCGGCGATCGGGTTGATTTCCGGCGCCGGACTCTGTTCCATGGAATCGCGCAGCGCTCCATCTCGAGGATCGATTAGAGCGGAGCGGCCCGCAATAGAAGGCCGTCCGCCTTGAACGGGTTCCCTCATTTTTTACGCCCTGCGGGACAGAATCTCCGCCAGCAGTCGGATCTGTAAAGAAGTTTGCTGATTTTTTTTTTTGCAAATTTAATATTTAAAAGTAAAAAAAAAAACCATCCACATTAACGACCCCCAGGTCTCTTTAGTCTCTATTGAAAGTTTCTGCTCGAACATTGGAGTCCAAGTATCTCCAAGGAACCTTCCACCCCGGGATTCGAACTGACGAACTTTGGATATTCATCAAGGAATGATGACAGATTTTGTGTCAAAAAAATTTGTTAGATTAGGAACTGATAAATTTTCATCAGTTTTTGCACAGTTTTTTTTAATATGACTCTAAAAGTGGTAAAATTCAACCAACCAAATTTTGAACCTTCCAACATTATTTTTTTTCTGTGTACTAAAAAAAGTGATTTTTTAAATATAAATTGATTTTTGTTCAATGAAAAAGTTTTAAATTTAATTATTTGTAGTATAAAATTTATTTGAAATCCCAAAGAGTTTTGCACACTTTTCGGAAAAAAGATCCATAATTGCCCTTCGCTGAAAATATTCTGTGAATTTTAGCCGACTTTTGCGTGACATACTATATCAGGGGTGACCAAAGTATGGCCCGCGGGCCAAACGTGGCCCGCGAGGTGATATTTTGTGGCCCGCGAACCCATTTTGAATGATCAAGTAAAATGGCCCGCTGACCATCTGTTAAATGATTTTAAACTTTTTCAAAATTAAACTTTATTTTAACTTTTTAGTGCTGATCTGTTTTTGTTTTTTTTTTGTTAGTATTAAACTCATGATTTATTCTTTTTTTATCCTTATTTCACGATACAAATATGTTGTTCAAAAATGTTTCTAATTAAAACTATTTTCACACGTTTCAATGTGAGTGAAACTCGTGGTGAAACTAGTAAATATTGTCAAAATATTCATCAAATATTTTTGGAAATGTTAATGAAACGTTCAAATTTAACTTAGGTATAAAACTGGGAGGGCCTCGTGGCGCGGTGGTTAGCGGCTTCGGCTGCCGATCCCTAAGTTACTATGAGGTGCGGGTTCGATTCCCGCCTTATCCTTCACACATAACCTTTTTGATTGTTTTGCTTTTGTTTTATAAAGCTGTAATAATAGCAAAAATTTAAGCATTACATATTAATTTAAAAGTCATTATGACCATTTCAATAAACTGAGCCTCAAACTTACTTTGCAGAAATATTTCACCTCGGGATTCGAACTCATGACAGTTGGATAACGAAACTTATTGACTACCATCTGATTCAGACTGACAAAATTTTTAAATCGGAAGAATAAGGCGGTTGCTAATATTTTTCAAAGCTTTTGTTATTTAAGTGCAATTAGCTGAAATTCATTTAAAATGCATTCCTCTGCGTTTAGAATCATTTTGGGCATGCTCGGGTTTATTCAAAAATAATTTGAATTTTAGTAAACTTTGGATAAACAACAAAAAGTGTTTTTCGCCAAAATTATTTTTTTTTTCGAATCTTACATATTTTGAAAATTATGATTGCAAATCTAAGTGTGTTTTTCTAACATTTTCCAACAAATTTTTCATTGAAATGTTGAATATTCTGGCTTGTATTTTCAATTTTCATATTTCTTTTTTTTTTTTGCCTCCTCTCGACCATGGTCAGAGTTGAGGGACAACATCTTTTTTAAATATTTGCATCGGCCTTATTGTTGGAAAAAAATTGAACCATTTTTCATGAGTGTAACAATTCAAAAATAAAATTATGCCGTAGCATAAATTGATCTGATTTTATGGGTTCATTTTCAAAATATAGACAATTCTTAAAATTTAAATGAAAACACAAGTACATTCAATTAAATACCTTTTTTCAAATACCCAAAACAATTATATCAACAAAACTGATGAAAAACTGTAATTTTCCGCTTTCTATTACTTTTAAATAACGAAAATGTTTAAAAAACAGAAATGTAAAGAAAAACTTCAAGTAATAGATGTATTTTTTAGTCTTTTACATTTATATAACGAAATTTCATTATATAAATAACCAATTTTATACACATGGCCCGCAAGCTTATTTGAGCTTCAAAATTGGCACGGCATCCAAAAACTTTGAGCACCACTGTACTATATGAATGACGTCCAAATATTAGGCGAAATAGATTTTTTGCATGAAATCCGATTTATCCAAAAATCACTGAGTTTCAACAAATCATAAGGGTGTCTTCAAATATTACGTCCAAAAATTTCCTAGATTTCTGACCCCCTCCCCTTTCCTTCTGTCACGCATATTTCCTATACCTTTAACATGAGCTGTCACAAAACCAGACCCTCCCCTCCTTCCGCTATTCTAGAACGTATTTTTTTAACAAACCCTAACTTGGCGGCAAAATTCCCGCACATACTTTGCATGGCAATTTGGATTCCTAAAAAAAATGTAAAATGGTTTTTGTAAATTCAGCTTTTAGTGATCAAAAGTAAAATAAAAAAAAAAGTGTTTATTTAAGAATATCACTTTTTGTCTAAATGTTCTTCATCAATATCTACAACTTTCCCAAAAACACCAGATCGATCTGAATTTCAATGGACTTTCCAATATTTATATACCATTGAATTTTTGATGGCAAACATACATTTAATAAAACTCTGCAAAAAAATATAAAGCTACGTTTTCATTTTACAATTTTTTGTTGAATTTTGCAAAACAAAAAATCGTCAAACAAACATTACAGTTGATGATATTAACAATGAATATTGTTAGAAATATGTACCAGTAAAAATAATTGTTCAATGAATCTGTAAACGCTGTAAGGAAGCGTTCTTTAATTACGTAACGCAAAAATTTGTATTTTTGGACCCCCTCGTAAGGCCGTTGCAAATAGTTTTCAAAGTTTTTTTCGCCCCCCCCCCTTCAAAATCGCTCCGAAAAATCAGTGGGTAAAAAAATATTTTTTTTTGTGGAATTTCAATAAACAGTACCGCAAAAGTTTTTTTTTTCGGCGAAAATCTCTTCAATACTTGAATATTTTCAAAACTAGTGGCTTTAAAACAACTGGGCAGGTGTAAAATGCATTTTAAAACACTTTTTTTTATCAAATGTATATACCATGGCTTTTAATTCCAATTTTTATATTTTTTTTTTTGCCTCCCCCTCCGACTATGGCCAAGGTCGAGGGACATAAACTTTGAAAAATATTTGCAACGGCCTAACAAAATTTCCATGCAAATTTTTTTTTTTTTTTTGTATGTAGTGTAACACGGCCTTCGATCCTCCCCTGCGTTACGTAATAAAAGAACGCTCCCGTAGATCTTCATATTTAATATGACGATCATTTATCAACTGTCAAAATTCAGCAAGTGTTAAGGATTTTTGGAAAATTTCAAAGTTACAAGTCGAAGACAATTTAAAATTCAAGAAATGTAAAAGTTTTGTTGAGATTTTTGAAGTTGAGTAGTTTTGTTAGTTTTTTTGTGGTGGTTTTTTTTTTGATGATGCTTTGTGTTATCTTTAATATTTATTTAAATAAAATCATGTTTTTGCGTTTATCACAGTGTAATATAACTATTTGTTTTTCTTTTCTTTTTCAGGTAAGAATCACCTTCAACAATTCTACAACCAATGACTGACGTCAAGCCAGCAGCTATAAAAATAAGTAGACTAAGGCATTTCTACCTCAAAATTGTCCCAATTTCTCAATTGAAATTCATCGCCGAAATCCACCAACTACGCTGATTTCCGGGAACGATAAAACTCATCACTTAACCTGGCCATGGTCTTCGTTTCGTACATACACTTATGGTACTCGGGTCTATATGACCCAGAAATGTTTTTGGCTGCCAAAATTCGGAATCTTGACCGATTTTGGATGTCTTGGCCGCAAATGAAAGGTTAGAATGTCTACTTTGCGATTCCGACTGGCAGTACCGGTTTTGGGCACTGTGGCCACCGGGAACCTGCTACAACCGAAAAAAGTCCTTTTTGAGGCCCCGACTTTGAGGACCTGTATCTCCGGAACGATAACACATAGCGGGTTGCTTCTAGTTGCATTTAACGGGTAATAACCTCAACTTTAAGCTCCCGTAGAGATGATTTGTCAATAGTGGACACCGGTTCCGTTAACCCGGAACATCCGAAAAACATGATTTTTTCAGCTTTTGTTATAAAATCAACACATTAGTCAAATTTTTCAACCGGATTTTTTGTAAATCATTACATACGCACACTACATACACTACATACTGACTGTTTGGGATCGTTCCGGCCAACTGTGGCCAATCCGGAACCGGTTCCAGGGTACCACCAAAACGGTTCCAATAATGGTATCGCTAGAAACCCGTCATGTTGCATATCAAACTTCATGAAATTGAAAATTATGACCATCTGAGGTCATGCCGATATCCTCTGACTCAACCTGGTCATGCGGGAACCGGTTACCGGTGGCCAGTAGGGGACACTTCCGGAGTATGCAGGGAAGCATATCATGCGACATATCAAACTTCATGAAATTGAAAATTATGACCATCTGAGGTCATGCCGATATCCTCTGACTCACCCTGGTCACGCCGGAACCGGTTACCGGTGGCCACTGGAGGACACTTCCGGAGTATGCAGGGAAGCATATCATGCGACATATCAAACTTCATGAAATTGAAAATTATGACCATCTGAGGTCATGCCGATATCCTCTGACTCAACCTGGTCACGCCGGAAACGGTTACCGGTGGCCACGGGGGGACACTTCCGGGGTATGCAGAGAAGCATATCATGCGACATATCAAACTTCATGAAATTGAAAATTTCGATTATCTGAGGTCATGCCGATATCCTCTTACCCAACCTGGTCACGCCGGAATCGGTTACCGGTGTCCACGGGGGGACACTTCCGGGGTATGCAGGGAAGCATATCATGCGACATATCAAACTTCATGAAATTGAAAATTACGATTATCTGAGGTCATGCCGATATCCTATGACCCAACCTGGTCACGCCGGAATCGGTTACCGGTGGACACGGGGGGACACTTACGGAGTATGCAAGGAAGCATATCATGCGACATATCAAACTTCATGAAATAGAAAATTATGACCATCTAAGGTCATGCCGATATCCTCTGACTCACCCTGGTCGCGCCGGAACCGGTTACCGGTAGCCACTGGGGGACACTTCGGGAGTATGCAGGGAAGCAAATCATGCGACATATCAAACTTCATGAAATAGCAAATAATGACCATCTAAGGACATGCCGCTATTCTTTGACCCAACCTGGTTACGCCAGAACCGGTTGCCGCTGGCCACTGGGGGACAATTCCGGAGTATGCAAGGAAGCATATCATGTGACATATCAAACCTCATGAAATTGCAAATTATGACCACCAAAGGTCTTGCCCACGTTTTTTAATCCAACCTGGCCACTGGGAGACAATTTCTGATGGCGATGTCCTCCGGCCCATCCTGATTAATTTGGAACCAAAAATGGGTTGGGAATGGAGGAAATTTGTGAAACATGCAAAGAACCAAGTTTGAAGTTTCTTCTCGAACCTAAGATTTAAAAGGTTTTAATGGGGAGAGCACCAAATCCTTTTTATTTTCCAAGGAACCTTCCATCCCAGGGTTCGGACTGACGACCTTTGGATTGGGAGTCCAACCGCCGCCAGCGACTCCACCGGAGCAGGCTTGGTTTGGAGTGTTGATTGTACTTATAGCAGGGAGAAAACTGGAATGATCAAATGACCGTACAACAACTGAGGCTGGAACCGACGTTCTACTTCCCCATCCGATAGAAGGCGTGATGACACATTACTCGTCACAAGAAATGTGGACGCAATCACACTAGCAGCTACACAACCGAGCCCGATTACCATTCCGGAACCATTTAATTGATGGCGGTTTGAATTTTCTGTAGTAGATAAATTTAGTTGAACCTTCCAAAATTACCTAACTTACAGACCCTCCGGAAGTGTCCCCCAGTGGCAACCCGTATCCGGTTCCGGAGTGACCAAGTTGGGTCATAGGATATCGGCATGACCTTAGATGGTGATAATTTTTAATTTCATGATGTTTGATACGTCGCATGACATGTTTCCTTGAATTCTCCGGAAGTGTCCCCCACTGGCACCGGTAACCGGTTACGAAGTGACCAGGTTGGGTCAGAGGATATCGGCATGACCTTAGATCAGTGGTCCTCAGCCAGCTGATCATCGCGGGCTAATTTGGAAATTTGCCCCAGAGTCGTGGGCAACATGTAAAATATAAATAAAAAATAAGTTGTAGAGTAGAATAGTTTGAAATTGAAATTTTGACAAACAACTAAATTTTTGACAACTTAGAAATTGTCACCAATTATACATAATCAATTGAAAAAAAATCAACATTCTTCATAAATTTTTCTCATCATATTTCATGTTTTAAAATATAATTGTTGTACAATTCGACAATATTTCACTTAAAAAAATTATATTTTTTTGTTATATTTATAATAACTTTTTATTGTTGATAATTATTTTCTTGGTTTTGCGTACACATTTGGTTTGATTGTTCTATTTAAGCTTTGAATGTTTTGCTAATTTTTTCAATGATTTTTTGAGTGAATTTTGAAGTAACAGTAATAAGTTTTGAATTATTCGTATGTTATAGGAAAAAATCATGTTTATTGAATTTTAGAAGTTTATTTTGCTTCGAAAAATTTGTATTATTGAACAAGATAAAAAAGTGTTTTTTCAATGATTTTGAAATTTTTTAAGATCTTTTCGTACGAAGTATAATCTGCTCGTTTCATTTTGAATCAAAGATTAGGGCACAAAAAAACAAAAAAAAAGTCAAATCAAATAGAATGTTTATGTTCTGTTGATTTTTTAGGATAACAAAATTGAACCAAAAAATATTAGCTCGGAATTCATATTTTATAATTTCTTAATTCAATATTTCTAACAAGTTTTAGTCAGAAAGTGATCTGATGTTTAGAACTGTTGGATATTTATTTATTCTTAGTATTTTTAGCAACGTGATTCCCAGATAATACAAAGTTTTTGTCACACTATCACATTCATAATTTTATATTTTTAAAGGAATGAATGTTTCATATTCATTATTTCCAAATTTAGAAATTTAATCGTTTTATAAATTCTTCAGGAAAATAAGGCACCACTAGTTTAATACTTCCCGCGACCTTATAAATATTGTAGAAACCAGAAATCAATTATGGTTATTTCGTCAAAAAAAAAATTTCTTTTTAAAGAAACTTAGTTCATGATTTCCCTAGCGAACTTCATATGAGAACGCAAAGTGGGCCGGATTCCAAAATAATTTCAAAACCCTCCCGAAGGCCGTACAGAAGACCTCGGTAAGCCACATACGGCCCGCAGGCCGCATTTTGGTGACCACCGCCTTAGATGGTTATAATTTTCAAATTCATGAAGTTTGATACGTCGAATGATATGCTTCTCTGCATACTCCGGAAGTGTCCCCCAGTGGCCTCCGGTTCCGGCGTGACCAGGTTGGGTCAGAGGATATTGGCATGACCTTAGATAGTCATGATTTTCTATTTCATGAAGTTTGATACGTCGCATGGTAGGGTTCTTTGCATACTCCGGAAGTGTCCCCCAGTGGCCACCGGTAACCGGTTCCGGAGTGACCAGGTTGGGTCAGAGGATATTGGCATGACCTCAGATGGTCATAATTTTCAATTTCATGAAGTTTGATACGTCGCATGGTAGGGTTCTTTGCATACTCCGGGAGTGTCCCCCACTGGCCACCAGTAACCGGTTCCGGCGTGACCAGGTTGGGTCATAGGATATTGGCATGACCTTAGATGGTCATAATTTTCTATTTCATGACGTTTGATATGTCGCATGATATGCTTCCTTGCATACTCCGGAATTGTCCCCCAGTGTCCACCGGTAACCGGTTCCGGAGTGACCAGGTTGGGTCAGAGGATATTGGCATGACCTAAGATGGTCATAATTTTCAATTTCATGAAGTTTGATACGTCGCATGGTAGGGTTCTTTGCATACTCCGGAAGTGTCCCCCCGTGTCCACCATTAACCGGTTCCGGCGTGACCAGGTTGGGTCATAGGATATCGGCATGACCTTAGATGTTCCTAATTTTCTATTTCATGACGTTTGATATGTCGCATGATATGCTTCCTTGCATACTCCGGAATTGTCCCCCAGTGGCCACCGGTAACCGGTTCCGGAGTGACCAGGTTGGGTCAGAGGTTATCGGCATGACCTCAAATGGTCATAATTTTCAATTTCATGAAGTTTGGTATGTCGCATGATATGCTTCCCTGCATACTCCGGAAGTGTCCCCTACTGGCCACCGGTAACCGGTTCCGGCGTGACCAGGTTGAGTCAGAGGATATCGGCATGACCTCAGATGGTCGTTATTTTCAATTTCATGAAGTTTGATATGTCGCATGATATGCTTCCCTGCATACTCCGGAAGTGTCCCCCACTGGCCACCGGTAACCGGTTCCAGCATGACCAGGTTGAGTCAGAGGATATCGGCATGACCTCAGATGGTCATAATTTTCAATTTCATGAAGTTTGATATGCAACATGACGGGTTTCTAGCGATACCATTATTGGAACCGTTTTGGTGGTACCCTGGAACCGGTTCCGGATTGGCCACAGTTGGCCGGAACGATCCCAAACAGTCAGGGGTAGTATGTAGTGTGCGTATGTAATGATTTACAAAAAATCCGGTTGAAAAAATTGACTAATGTGTTGATTTTATAACAAAAGCTGAAAAAATCATGTTGTTCGGATGTTCCGGGTTAACGGAACCGGTGTCCACTTTTGACAAATCATCTCTACGGGAGCTTAAAGTTGATGTTATTACCCGTCAAATGCAATTGGAAGCAACCTGCTATGTGTTATCGTTCCGGAGATACAGGTCCTCAAAGTCGGGGCCTCAAAAAGGACTTTTTTCGGTTGTAGCAGGTTCCCGGTGGCCACAGTGCCCAAAACCGGTTCTGCCAGTTGGAATCGCAAAGTAGACATTCTAACCTTTCATTTGCGGCCAAGACATCCAAAATCGGTCAAGATTCCGAATTTTGGCAGCCAAAAACATTTCTGGGTCATATAGACCCGAGTACCATAAGTGTGACTTTTTTTCTGGGGGGCACTTCCGGTGGCCACCGGAAGTCCATTTTTGGCTCAAATGTGTGTCTTGGTAAAATACACAAAGTCATAAAATTTCAGCTCTGTAAGTGCCAAAGGTCAAAAGTTACGATAACTTTTATCATGCTCTTGGGTCAAATAGACCCGAAGACCATGCCCGGGTTAATGCCGATTTGTTTTTTTTTGGAGCCGAGTACAAAACCAACAAATGTCACTCCAGCCACGTGCTCGGAATTCCTCCTGGAACAACCTCTTCAAAGAATGGTTGGTTCTTCAAATATTCCACACGAAATGAGCGGGGCGTTTCCAGGCGAGCATTCCACACCGATATGAGTTGCTCGCAAAAGTCGTTAAGTACTACAATAAATTACAATTAATGCGTTCAATCGCTCAACCCGAAAGTCGTAATTTTTTGTGTGTCTTGGCACGTACCGAGCGACCTCAGACGGGACTCGTTTGACGGTCATCGTAAATGGCCCAGCGCTGATGGTAACGGGGTCGACCAAGAGGGATGGCCAGGTTGAAAGTGGCCACTTTTGTGCCAATTAGAAGTGCGCCGCGTGAAATGACAAACCTATGCCGAGTCAGTTTTGTTTGCCAAGCCGTTGTAATTTGGAGTGCGGGTTTACTGAAGAAGTTGTTGAGGCCTACATTTGTTTCGAGCGGTGTAAATTTGAGCGATTGAAGTTGTGCCCGGTGGTGTGAGCTTGAAAATTACTACCTGTACCGTGAAGGTATTCTCAGGAGATTAAACATAAAGAAAAATCTAACACATTTATGTAATTTTAAAACGAGAATCACTTCAAAACAAACATTCAAGGAAACCGCAAAAAATATTATAAAATCTTTTTGGGGTTTAAAGATCTAGCAAATGTAACATCATGACATAAACCACTTTACTGATTTAGCAGAGAATTGCTCCACAGCGAAGACAAACTAACAAACCTGGAAAATGATGCAAAATTTATCTTCCATTTTGGCCCCGCTGCTAAAGGGTCATTGAACGAAGGAGGGGTTTGTGGCAGTGCTCTGTTTATTGACCTTTTACGTTTTTATGGACCTGGCAGAGAACTGGTGAAAATTGCAGGTGGGAAAATTAGAGGTTAGATTGTGCATAGGTACATTTTCTTGGTTTACTGTCACTTTAAATAATTTTATGATATAATTCCAGAGTTTTTTTTTTTAAAAGGGCCAATAAACTATTGTCTTTCATATGTTTATAGGACCTAATAAAAAAAACACTAGAATTGAACTTTTAAGTTTGTTAGTTTGCATCAACTTCATTAGCATTTGTGAAATTATTTATTCAATACAAGCTTTTCCCGGCAAACTTCGTCTTGCCCTTTTTTGGTTTCTTGACGTTTTTAGCTTGTTTGCTTATTCAGCCTCCTGTGATTAGAATTTGATTTTGCGCAACTTTTCCCATACTATCTGTAGATTTTCCGGAATCGGTTCATATCATTTTTTGGGGTAAGAACCTTCCTTCGGCTTATACGAACCCAACGCAACAAAGAGCACCTTGATCCGACTTTCCATTTTCATCTGATGCGTGTTCGAACAAAACCGTCGAATTTTTTTTATATATATATATATATATAGAAGATTAATTCATCAAAAGAGAAAAAAAACCTTAATAGGCCTTCATATTTATTTTTTAACACTAAAAAAGTCTAGATTTTCTCTATCAAAATGGTTCTGAATAGAACACTGGAATTCGTTTTCGGATACTTTGAACAATTTTCAACTAAGAGTAGATAAAATTAGTTTTTTATCAAAAAGCTCCAAGGTGCTGAAACAGGATTCTATAATATCATCATATATAACACATGAAAAAAGTTTTATCTATGCTGTAAGATAAGTTATTCATTATTAAGCATTTTGAATTGGATAAAACTTTGAGACACATTGGTTAAAACTTCTAAGAAAAAAAGTTGCACTTTGAAAACAATTACTCATTTTTTTTAATTCGACTTTTCACACAAAAAATTAACTACAGAAAACAATTATTTTTGATAAATCAAATTTTTGGAGATATTTAGATAACATAAAAAGCATCTTTGAACTACCGTCATCAGGGGCGACGTTGAGTATGGGGGTGAGATTTGATCATACAAATTTCTGCATTTTTGTATGGCCTAATCTCACTCCCAGATCCAATGTCATCCCTGATGACGGTATGGCACAAATTGGTAAAAAAATTGTTTTCAAAAAGCATTTTTTTAAGCTTTGGAAAAAAATAGGAAAAAAACTGTCTTTTTGCAACAAATCCTCGAAAATTTGCGAAAAAAATATTAAATTCTTGTAGGAATCCTCGGAGCTATTATTAGAAATTCCTATGCCACAAATGACAATTTCTCTGATTTTCATTGCCCAGAATGAAAAAAAATCTCAGAATGTATTGTTTAAAATGTTTTTTTTTTAAGATTTGTGGATTTGGTTTTTTGAAGCATGAAGATATGAAATTACCCCCACCAAGTTTGCCCGATAAAAACTTCAAAATTTCAAAGGAAATTTAAGTGCAATGAACTGAAATCAATTTAAAATGCATTTCCCTGCGTTTAGAATCATTTTTATCGTGTTTGGGTTGATTTAAAAATCGATTGGATTTTTGAAACATTTTTTGAAAACTAATGAACTAGTGTAAATGCATTCTAAAACACTTTTTGCATTTAAATGTTGAGACTATGGCTTGTTATTTGATTTTATTTTGAGATTTGAAGATTTGAAGATTTTAAGATTTGAAGATTTGAAGATTTGAAGATTTGAAGATTTGAAGATTTGAAGATTTGAAGATTTGAAGATTTGAAGATTTGAAGATTTGAAGATTTGAAGATTTGAAGATTTGAAGATTTGAAGATTTGAAGATTTGAAGATTTGAAGATTTGAATAAGAAGATTTGAAGAACATTTGAAGATTTGAAGATAGATGTGAAGAATGAAAAATTTTAAAATTTGTGGATTGCATTTTTCAAAGACTTGAAAATCTACATGTTTGATAAATAATTGATTTGAAGATTCAAATATTTGATGGTTTGCAGTATTGTTGATATGAAAATTTTTTAGATTTAGAGGTTTGAAAATTTTAAAATTTTAAAATTTGAATCAAACCTTCTAGTACAGTGAAGTTTAAAAAAATATGCAAATTCGTGATAAGAAGAATTGATTTCTGGAAAATTAAATTCTCAAGAATTGGCTGAAATTCCGGGAAATGGAATATTAAAAGATTTGGTGATCGGAGGCAAATTGGAGAGGTTCAGCCTTTTTATCAAAGTTAAAAAATCTTAACAGTTTGTTTCAGAAATACTACCTTCTGTTTATTAAGACAAAACAAACTAGAGAAATTTTGAATTTAAAATCATGTTTTTCGAATTCAATGTCGTATTTAAAAGCATTCACTTAAATATTTTTCGCAGAAAAGTCATTTAATATTACACACTGAATGTACATTTTTTCCATTTTTCTGTTAAGGAAACATTTCAACCCAATTTATTACCAAATCAGCTGAGAATCCTTTTAAGCGAACCTCTTTTACATCGTTATGCCCCAGAACTCTGCACATTACGCGGTGCTTGGCCAACGCTCGATGCCCTTGTTTGGAACCGGGAAGTCCCCAGCCATATCGCTAAAGCTACAACGGTTTTAACGCCTCTGTTCCAAGAGAGGGCCGAGAGATTTACGATGACACTTACCTGGACGCAGTGCAAAACGTTCGCTGCGTGAAGAAAGTGGCAGATTCCTCCAACTGTGGATCGTATTACACTCCCGCAGATTTGGCCAAGGATGGGATGTTTTAATCTTTTCCAGCAAAAGGTGTGCAAGATGAGTATTTCAACACGGTCAGTTTCAAGTTTGGTTCTGGTTCAGAAGATTCGTGGTTTATGGTGTAATTTGGATCAAAAATTTCAAAGGTCAACTTCAGCTTTTTATTTGAGTTTATTTAAAAGTGTTCACTAGATAAACCGGAAATTCTATCATCATTCGATAAGTAGCATGTAAATCTAGGTACTCATAAAATGTATCAACCATGTTCGACTAATGTATGTACGTAACCTGTTTCCCCTTAAAGTGCGCGCCATCAGTCTGTGCTGTCTGGAAGCATGCCTCAAATGAGAGCAAGCTCATAAAAGGTAGCGATAAGACTCGTGGCGCATAATACGCGGTGAAGACATTTGCAAGTCGTTGACATCTTTATGCAAAAGACGTATTTTGCTCAACATAATGAGCTTGAAGCGGCAGTATCGTTAATTTTGTCTCTAGCCAAGAGATAAGATAAGATCACGCGTTGAAAAGTATGTAATAGAGCTATCTACGTGCGCATGTATTGCGTGTACGTACACAAAAAAGATTGAGGTTAAATTTTGTCCGGCCAGCAAAATCAAATGGTGCGCTAGTGTGTGTACGCAAAACGTCATAAAGCTCTATTGCTGCTGTTCCGTGCTGGAGGTTATCATCGTAGCTTGATACGTGAAGGCCTGGAGTCTGACGGTTGGTTGAGTGATTATATTTTACCACACATACCTGGGGTAAATTGGCTGATGAAGTTCTGGGATTGCGAGCTGGACAAATAAGGCATGATTATGCGATTCAGAGAAGATTGATCAATATGATGAATGAGGTTTTAAAGACTCTTGAAATTAATTACCTTAGTTACTAGCGCTTGGTGGATTAAGTTGGATTGTGATTCATCAACTATGCCTGAATAATTTATTTTCCTTAAAAATACAAACAGAATCGATAGATTCCATGATCTGTATTCCAAAAAACTCTGGAGGACCCAGAATATCGCAAAAGTATTCCAAAGAATTCTTTATGACTCCAAAAGGTCCCAGTTTCGCTAGTGAGAGACTTTTGCTTTACATGCCTCGCCTTGAAGGTTCCTACTAGCAGGTATTAAAAACTTACTTTCCATAATTCCATTTAATTTCCACCGAGAGCGAAACCTCATCCAAACATTCCTAATCGGTTCCACTAATTGTGAGAACGAAAGGCCAGAAACTTCGACCACACAATTCTATCCCCATTATCACCGCACATCATTCTTGGTCTCGCGCCGGTCGAGTCCGAAAGTTAATCGAAAGTGAAGTTTTTCCTTTTGCTCGCATCTCCTCCCAATTTTACCCAGCTCATTATCACCGGCTCATAATCGCGTTTGCCTTCCTTTTCCCGTTTGTTTGTTCTGTCGTTATTTTTTCTTCTTCTTGCCTCTCAAACTCATCAATTTCTGGCTGCTTCGTGATTTATTTTTGTGCCAAGCTGGGGGGAAGTTTATTTTCCGCCGCAAGAGAAGCAATTTTCCATTTTTATGTTTTTTTTTGTATCACTCCAAACGAAATCGAGTTCGTTCCAGCGAGAATGGGCATCAATTGCGTAATCGGAAAAAATATTTTGCCTCATTTTGGGGAGGCTATTTTGGTCTGTGTGGAATTTCCATACTTTGTTTACAGTTAATGTACGCATGAGCAAAAACATTACAAATAACGCTTAGTTGTTCCAAGCGTTATTTTGAAGTTTTTGTAATCTTTTTTCAATAGTTAGTAGATTTATGGATTATTTTATCATAAAAAACATTCCAAACTCTGTACTGAATGCTTTCTCATTAATTGAAATGAATTTTAGTTAATTATGGCAAAGATCACTATGTTCATTGTTAATAGTTAAATGTTTCTAGAACATTTTTTCCAATTTTTGATAATTTTTAAACGTAATGTGTTTTTAAATAAAACAACTTTAACCAATGTTTGTTATGTAAGGCCAATTCAAACTTTTATTTCAAGCTTCTGCCCACCCCTTCAAGTTTTCAAAAAAAATTATTGCACAATTACATTTTCAAGGAAATAACTAGCAAAATCGGTTGTAAACTATGTATGTAACGCACTGTATACAGTTTATTTATGTATTTTTAGCCAAATTAAGTCTTCTTAATCTTTGAAAAATTGTCGCCTTTGTGTTATCTTACGACACGTCTTATCTGTTTAAATCAGACGTGGCACAAGATAGCAAACAAGTGACGAAATTTTGAATTTTTCGCTTTCGAAAAAAACGTGAGACATGATGAAAAAAAATATTTTCAAAAATTCATTGATATTTTGCAAATTTGTGACAGTAGCAAATTTGCAAAATTTCAATTTTGTGTCAGAAATATAATGATTAGGGTTAGTGATTTTTGACGCATACGTGGACAGCGTGAAAATCGTCTCGGAAATCAATGCACAAAAATAACAAATATTTTTTTCACAAAGCTTTCAAGTTTGAATTCGATAAGTTTTCAGTTGAAAACATGACATTTACATTTTGAACTCTTGAATTAAACTTGAATGTTTGATAGGAACACAGCCATTGAAATATAATTGTTATAACATTTAATATGAAATTAATGCTTTGAATATCTTATTGAAGAAAACAATTCTAATAAAAAAACATGCTTTATATTCAGAGTCATCAAATGATACCGAAATGCAGAAAGTAAAATTGCAGCTAGGCTATTTCAAATTTATTTAATGTTTTTGTCCCCTCCCCCTATCCCAAAAATGGGAGAGATGTAAGTAACGAAATGCTAAAAAAATAAAAAAAAATAATTTTATAAAAATGAGCACAATCGATTGTAAACATTGTATTTTGCTTATTCTAGTTTTATTTAAAATTAAATTTGGCACTTTTAATCTTTTCCTGAATTTTTGAGCTTTGGAACCACACATTATATATACCACAGCATTTCGGGATTTTTTGGATTATATACTTTATACAATAGCATGTATAAAGCATCAAAAGATACTTTTTGCTTAAACATAAAAAATCTTCATTTTTGTTTTTTTGTTGGGATAAAAAAAAAATTCTAAATTCTTCGAAATGTTTAGTGAAAATAAAAGTGCAATTTACTGGAAACAAATGCATTTTCCTGCATTTTTTGTCACTTTTACCACGATTGAGTTTGATTATAATCATTTTGGCAAAGAGTTCTCCATTTTTTTACTGCCATTTCATTTTTAAGGTAGAATTCCAAAAGAAAATTAAAGATTCAAACTCGTTTTTTTCAAGATTGAGTGCTTGGGCTTAAACATATTAAGAGCCATATTTTCGCTAGGGGGCACGGATTTGTTCTAGAAGTCGTATCGATGAGCTCCGATTTTGATAAAACTTTCAGCGTTTGTTGGTCTACATTAAAGATGAACTCATGCCAAATATGAGCCCTCTACGATGCGGGGAAGTGAGGTAAAATATCAATTCAAAATTTTACAAAAATGCACCAAAAAAATAGACCATTTTTTTTTAAATGCTCATAACTCAAGTTTTAAATACACAGAAAAAAAAATCATGGTAATATTACATCTGGGAAGGGGTACATCTTTTATGTCAGAAAAAAGGTGTAATTTTACCTCTAGAAATGTGTAATTTTACCACTTTTCTGGTGTAATGCCACTTTTTCAGTCTAAATTGAAGTAAAATTACATCATAAAAGAAGTAATATTCAACCTTCAAAAATTAAAGCTTCCAAATTTACATTATTTTTTACTGTGTACTTCAACTTCGACTTTGAATTACATCTGTCGGATTCTTACTTTCAGAGATATTTATTAATTACTGAAAAGTTGTGATTTTTTTTTAAATTGTCGTATCTTTCTCAAAAACGTAGATACCACCATACCCTATGTGGCGAAATTGAGGCATGGCTAGTACTCTAAGTCTACAATAATAACTTTTTGGTACCTACGATTGTGGTGAAAAAATCAATAATTCTTTGATAATCATTTTTTTTTTAAATTAAATGTTACAATTCCATCAAACCCAAAACAATGATTCGATATGAAATTGTACTTGTTAAGTCTCAATTTTATCACTGAATATGTTTTATACGCTGGAGATGTTAAATATGGCATAATTTGACATAGCTTTCAGCTTTTTATGCAAAACTTATTCCAATAACTGTAATGAAAAAAATAAAAATAAAAGTTTGTGAATACAAGCTGAAACTATTTTAAAAACTATTATCTTTATTGCTGTTGTTACATTGAATTTCATAACCCATTCATGACTTTTTGGAGATACTTTAATATAGGATATGGTGAGTAAATAAAAATGAGTAAAATCAAATTGAAAATGGATTTGAATGTCATTTCTCATTATGAAAAAACGGCTCGCAAAGATGATCACAAAATGAACGCCAAAAACGGATGAAATAAAAAAAAATCAAACTATCTAACCGTTTATATCCGTTTATGCTGCTGAAGTTTTCAAAGCAAAAAGAATGATTGCAAATCAAATGAACGCGTGTACAATACATTTTCTAATCATTTTTTCATTGAAATTTTTAATTTCTGACTTGTAATTTCACTTTTTATTTATCTTTTTTTTTAATTTTTTTGCCTCCCCTCGACCATAGCCAGAATCAAATTGTTGCATTATCACGTCCAAAACGTTACAATTGATTGAAAGATAAAATTACGCCATTACATTAATTGTTCAGAATTCATGTCACTATTTTCAAAATATAATAAAAACTCTAAAATTTCAATGAAAACACAAAAACTTTTAACTAAATACCTTATTTCAAATACTTAAAACAATAAAATAAGCAAAACAGATTGACAACTTTCATTTTCTGTTTTCTATTATTTTTAAATACCAAAATTTTCTAAAAAAAATAACAAAAAATCAAAAAAAATCAAGTGATAGATGAATTTTTAGAATTTTAAATTATAATATCGTAATTTCATTTTTTCAATAATAAATTTTATACGTTTGGCCCGCAAGCTCATTTGAGCTTCAAATTTGGCCCGGCATCCAAAAACTTTGAGCACCCCTGTCCTAAAATAATAGTTTTTTGAATGAAAACTGATGTTTTGCGCAAAGTCTTGTATCAAAATATGCCATATTTAACAACTCCAGCGTATAAAACATATTCAGTGATGAAATTGAGACTCAACAAGAACAATTTCATATCGAATCATTGTTTTGGGTTTGATGGAATTGTAACATTTAATTTAAAAAAAATGGATTATCAAAGAATTATTGATTTTTTCACCACAATCGGAGGTACCAAAAAGTTATTATTGTAGACTTAGAGTACTAGCCATGTCTCAATTTCGCCACATAGGGTATGGTGGTATCTACGTTTTTGAGAAAGATACGACAATTTTAAAAAAAATCACGACTTTTCAGTAATTAATAAATATCTCTGAAAGTAAGAATCCGACAGATGTAATTCAAAGTCGAAGTTGTAGTGCATGGCACGACCTTTCGAATGAAACCAAGCGAGCAGGTTTACGTATTGCCAAACTTGAGTTATGAGCATTTAAAAAAATTGGCCTATTTTTGTTGAGCATTTTTGTAAAATTTTGAATTGATATTTTACCTCACTTCCCCGCATCGTAGAGGGCTCATATTTGGCATGAGTTCATATTTTATGTAGACCAACAAACGCTGAAAGTTTCATCAAAATCGGAGCTCATCGATGCGAGCAGCGTTCCCCCTAGCGAAAATCTGGCTCTTAATGAGCAGCATGAATTTGATTCAAGTTCCATTTTTTCAAGGAAAACTGAACATAACTTAAAGATACACTTAGAAATTAAACGAATATCTGCATCAAAATTATATAGTTTTTGCCGGGTGTTCGGTTTTGGAAGTCCCTGATTGAATTTTGTTTCAAAAAAAAAAAAATAACTTTATATATTTTTTTATAAATTGCTGCAAAATATATAACTTTGAAAAAAAGCTCATTGCAATAATGGAAGTCGTCACCCCAAACATGAGGAGTTCGATTTCTATTCCAAAATACATGATTAAAAATCTGTGGTACGCAAAATTGTTCTGTTGTTTTCTGTGGTCAAATCAAGAAATTATCCTGGAGCTTTTTCAATTTGCATTTTTTGTGTTTATAAATACCCAAGGTGGTTTCAAAAACAACCAAAAAAACAAAAAAATATAGAATATTGTTTATTGGACCTGATCAAAACAAACTCCAGAATAGTTCTTTCCTGAGGAGTGATGCCGATTTGAACCTATCGCTTTTTCCTACTCATTCTCTAGACAAGAATGATTTTCAATAACATTTTGTGGGGCTTAACAATAAGTTCGATTTGATAATTTCATGGTCTTTTGAAATTGTTCAAATTTTCTTTCATAATGGTACTCCCGGGGGGAGTAACGAAATCACTTCTGCGCGTTCGTCTGAAGCTACTGACGTTCTGTTTGCTCCAGAAACGGGTTTAGAAGTAGAACACCTCCCATGTGTGCTCGCCAATTCTTGATTTTCCTACACCCCATCTTGCGCACGTCAAAATTGGTACTGTTAATGAAAGAAATTAACCGATCATTTCCTGTGTATGTGTGCGTTTTCTTTCATCTTATTGGGACGTTCTCGATGCTTTAATCGAACTCTCAGCGGGACGGTGGATCGCACCGAGATTACGCGCGCGCTCTTGGAATAATTGATTCTAAATGACTCTTTGAAAAAGTTGTCCTTGCGAGCTTATGCTACCGTGCGGCGACCACATTCCGATGACTGTCCGGGGGGGACATGAACCTTGTACGGTAATCTTGTCATCACTGTGTGTACTGCCATCACGAGTCGTGTGAAGTCCTGCTGTGATTGATTGATTGATTCAAGTTTCTTTGTGATTGGTTGAAATTGATGGAGTTTCTGATGTTTTAAAAGTCACTAAGATATTCGAATGTTTTTAAATTGATCACAGTTCCGTTTATTTTAAAATCATCTAAATCACACTTTTCAAGCAACGATCAGCTTCTGGTTGATGGAATGACCGACCAGCGGAGCCACATGGACCGATCCGGGATTGGCCGCGACGTACTTGGCCGCCGGAATCGCCGCTCCCAGGTAGTTGTTGTATCCGTAGCCGTACGACGACGCCAGCGGAAGTCCCCACGGGTTGACCTTGGCAACGTTGGCCTGGACAATGGTCTTGCCACCGAGTCCGTACCAGTTGTTGGTGTAGCCGTTGGAGTAGGTCGCTGGCCAAGCCGCAGCCGAGGACCACTGGTTGACTCCGTACGGGTAGCTGTTCAGACCATTCCAGGAGGTCAGGCCGTTCCAGGAGTTGAGGCCATTCCAGGAGTTGAGGCCGTTCCAGCCGTTCCACGAGTCCACGCCGTAGGTGGACACTGGCCACGCCGAGGGGACATATCCAGCATGGGCGGCAACGGCCAAGGTGGCAACAAACAGAGCGATGAAGGCCTGATTAGACAAATTGAATTGGGTTAGGAGATTTGTAAGATACAAATCCTAGGTTAACTCACGTTCATGGTTTCACGGATGGTTGACTTCTGGACAAACTCGAGTAGCTATAACTGCAGAAGAGCTTTGGCTGAACTATACTGTTAGGTGACCAGGCATTTGATTTTATACGCTATTGGTCGAAGGTCAACTTAACCACAATTTCCAATTTAAGACAATCACTTCCTTAAGAGGTATAACTCGATTGAATTTAAAGTATAACATATATTTATGGATGGTTTGTTTTATAAAAGCAAACTTGTTCCACTTTTAAGAGTGAATGTTTATAACTTGGACCGATATAAAGTATAAAAGCTCATCAAGAGATATTGTCAAGTATAGTTCACCCACAGGTCTTCAACAGTTGGCATTCGAATTTGTCCAGGAGTCAATCATCCGTGAAACCATGAACGTAAGTTAACCTAAGACATGTCTCGTAGAAATCTTCTAACCCACTTTAATTACTCTAATCAGGCCTTCATCGCTCTTTTCGTTGCCACCTTGGCCATTTCCGCCCAAGCTGGATATGCTCCGTCGGCGTGGCCAGTGTCCACCTACGGCGTAGACACGTGGAACGGTCTCAACTCCTGGAATGGCCTCAACTCTTGGAATGGCCTCAACTCCTGGAACGGCCTGAACACCTGGAATGGTCTGAACAGCTACCCGTACGGAGTCAACCAGTGGTCCTCGGCGGCGGCTTGGCCAGCGACCTACTCCAACGGCTACACCAACAACTGGTACGGACTCGGTGGAAAGACCGTTGTCCAGGCCAACGTTGCCAAGGTCAACCCGTGGGGACTTCCGCTGGCGTCGTCCTACGGCTACGGATACAACAACTACCTGGGAGCGGCGATCCCGGCGGCCAAGTACGTCGCGGCCAACCCCGGATCGGTCCATGTGGCTCCACTGGTTGGACATGCCATCAACCAGAAGCTGATCGTTGCTTGAAAAGTGTGATTTGGATGATGATGGAATAAAAGGAGTTTTATTTGAATTTGTTTATTTTTATTCAAAGGATCAAAGATTGCTATCAAAATTAAACATTTGATTATGCAAATCAAAATGTTATCAACTCATTAAAAGAAACTGGGACATCTCATATCTTCAATCGCAGATACTACTAGCAACGACAAAACCATCCACCACCATGCTCATATTAATATAAACAGTTATCGGCCTAGATTATTCTTCATTATTAAAAAATCCCTGCCTCACTCCAGACCACGTTCAAAGTTTAGACCCGCTCTGGACGCTCTCTATTCGCGCACTAATCGCGCCCGCAAACCCATTATTACGTTGATATGCAAATACATTTCTCTCACACCACGTTTTGAGCAGAAATAATTTTATTAATTCGTATGCGACCAGACGCGCGCCCGGTAAAACGGTTCTTGGCAGCTCAATCGGACAGCTCAAAATTTTCGGGTTCGTCACTTGCCGCGATGAAGTTCTTTGTCTGACGGTCTGAATTATTCAGCGCGGTGATTTCGAATAATTTTCTTATTGAATTGATTTCGCGCGCTTTTATGTTCTTTTCATTTTAAAATTGTGCCAAATATCGATAAAGGCTAGCCGAGACTGTTGAATCCTTTATTAACCTTCATTTTTCTTTTTCAAATTTCAGACGTGTATTCTATCGACGCTTGTGCTCAGCATACAATGCCGTCCCCAGGCAGTGCAGTAAGTGTTTGATTCGCCACCTCTTCGACAGCTAATAACGATGAATAATCCAACCTAGAAAAGAGTTGTTCCTAAATGTTCCGTTGATGGGTTTCGGGTTCGATTGGGAACGCTTTAGTGTTGTGTAATGTTTGTGGTGTGTAAATCTTTTAACAGACCGAGTCGTCTTCCCGTCGAACCCGCAGTTGTGTTCAGCGTTCCCGATATCCTTATCAGAGTTTGGCTCGTTTCCTGTTTGTGTTCGCTGTTGTTGTTCTTGTCATGACCTAGATGTTACTTTCATCAACTCACTTTCATGTACCTAGTATTCATTTCATTTCATTCCCATACCCCATTCCATATATTGCTTGTTTTGAGGGTGCGGTATCCTATGCTTTGCACGTGCACACGTTCCTTGTTATGCTTCTCCTAATACTTACATACTACATATTATACCTGAAAATCAAGCACGTCTAACGCACCCAATGATTTTTACTTGTTATACTAATGACATATTTCATGATTCCTAAAATAAAATGGTTTTTGATTTCTAAATATTGATGTTTATTTCAGAAAACAAACAATTTTTGAAACAAAATGTTTCATAATTTGAAATAATAATAATAATATTCCTTTTTTGATATTGTTTCTATGATATCCCAATATTATCTTTTTTTAAATGGTGTTACATAAATGAATTGTTGTATAAAGCAACTAACAATTTCTTCTTTAATTTATACATTCAACTGTAAATTTTGAAGAGCATTTCATTTGCTAACTGCCTTCAGTTTTCAAATTTAATACTTTTATTTCCAATGAATGAAAGATCTGGCATTGCGCGTGTACTTGTTCGCGATTTTCAATTTTGTATTTTTTTATGATACTATATCTAAATAAACCAGTTTGCATTTCGCCATACAAGCTAAAGAGAAGTGCTGTGATAATAACATTCCATATCTTAAGAAGAGATTTTCTGATCAAATTCGGTCTTCAGTTATGAAAAGATTTTTTTAGAAAAAATGAATGGAAAAAACGTAACTTCCTCACATTTATAGTGATTCCAACCCCCCTAAAGTGTCCACATGTTTATGGATCTCCTCTAATAAAAATAAGTGATGAGTAAAAAACAGACTACCTACAGACTTTTTGTCAAGATTATACAGACACGGCCTTTGAGGAAAATGGCATCCCTCTACACGGCTTTTTCGTGGCGATCAGACCCGACCAGTTGAGGTTATGTGAATTCAGACCATATTTTAAACTGCTTGTAATTTAAGATAGGTAAGTCAGATCTTGAAAATTCTTACTCCACCTAAAAGGTCTTCTCATATGCTTTCTAAAAATATATAACATGTGAGGGTTTCATGAAAAAACACCCTTTTTACCATAATTTTAATTTAATATGAAACAGTTTTTTCAACATAACTTTTTAAATACATGATTAAACTGTATGAATTTAAATAGCAACTTAGGGGACGTTAAAACGGATCGATTAAAACCATTCCGACCAAAATCGGTTGAGCCTGTGACGAGATATTCCTGTGACATTGATTTGGTACACATGTCTACATACAGCCAAACACACAGACATTTGCTCAGCTGTTGATTCTGAGTCGATATGTACAAATGAAGGTAGGTCTAGGAGGTCTAATTAAAAAGTTCATTTTCCGAGTGATTTTATAGCCTTTCCTCAGTAAGGTGAGGAAGGCAAAAACGATTTTAACTTTAACTTTTCATCACAAAAACTCGATTTTGAAAAGAATTTCACCGTTTTTTCGAGATTTTTTTTTGTTCGAATGAAACTTTGTTCATGCTTTCGTTGTGATGAAAGAAGCTATTTTGTATCATTATTTTCTTCTATTCAAGACTCCATACAAATCTGCGGGCTGTTCATAAAAAATGTGCACGTAATTATTCGGGAATTTATATCTTGAGAAAAAAATCTGATCAATTTGGTGTCTTAGGCAAAGATGTAAGATATAACTATAACTTTGCAAAACAAAAAAGGTGCACGGAAAAAAATCCCGATTTTTTTTAATTGCTTTTTATTACCGGAAGTTGAATTCCCAAAATACGTTTTTTTAATTTTCGAAAAAAAATCTGTCTTTAGGATGGTGTAAATTTTTGTACCAAAATTATAAATTTCTGAAATATATGATCATTTTTGGAAAAAAAATTAAGTAACACCAAACAGAATTTTTTTAATTTCATTGTTGACTACAATAAAACTGCTGACTTTTTTCAAAAAAGTTCAGTTTTAAATAATAATATTAATATTTTTTCGAAAAACTGAAATATGTCCTTAATTTTTTTTGTCATTGTAAAAGCCTGATTTTTTGAAAAAAGGGGTTTTCAGCATTTAAAAAAAAAATCGATATCCCGGAAACTCTGGGTGCGATTTAAAAAAAACTTTTGTGGAATTTTCTGGTCTCTTCTAAAATAATAGGTTAAAAATTTTAGAATCAACATTGACCTTTTGGGTTAAAAAACACTTATTTAGGATATTTTCAAATGTTGGACTAGATTTTAAATTCGTAATTATTTTTATAGAAAAGAGCAGAAAATTTCACAAATGTTTCATTTATTAACAGTTGAAATTGAACCAATACAGTTGCCAAGATAACGAGTTGAAAAATGAGGGCTTTTTTCACAAAATTAATGCTTTAAGAGGTTGGTTGTATCTCAGCAACCAGTTGTCATATCGACAATGTCAAATAATGAATTCAAAAAAAAATCAGTGTTGTTTCTTCATCATAAAACAATGTTATACTGCAAAAAACTGCATGCAATGCATGTAACTTAAAACGGTGCAATCCATCAAAATTTATGTTTATGCATTTTCGATTGTAAATTTGTTTTTGCAAAGAAAAAAATATTTCAAAATTGAAAATATTTAAGATTCTTTAAAAAAACTTTTTTTTTTTTGAAAAAAATGCCTTTTGTTTCTTAAAACATGTAAAACAAATGCGAAATTAAAAAAATACATATTTTAGAAATTCAACTTTACGTAACAAAAGGACAAACAAGAAAATCCGGTTTTTTTCCGTGTAACTATTTTGTTCTGCAAACCGTGACCTAAAGCCTTACCGAAGACAGATTTTCGAAAATTCAATTGCCAATTTTGTATGATCAGCGTTCAAAATTGTAATGTGCCTTGAATGGAATAACTAATGATGTAAAATGGTTTCTTTTGACATTGAGAATGCATGGACAAAGCTTTATTTAAAATTAAAAAATCGAAGAAATGCCGATTTGTTAAAACGTACAGTTAACTTGTGGCTATAGTGCATGACTTACGTTTCTATTCCATCCAAGTTATGTATTTTTGAAGTTTCGAAGCACACTCGATATTGTTTCCGAAACTCTTAATGGATATAAAATTGAATTTTCAATTGAAAAGTGGTATCCAAGGGTTTCCAGCAAGGCCTAGGACTGGCAAGTAATTAATAATTACTTTGATTTATAGCTGGTAATTAGGTCATTCTTTAATTACATAGTATTTCATGGTAATTAGAGTAATTTAAAGTAATTAATTGGTAATTAATGTAATTTTTGAGTAATTAAAGCAATTGATTTTTTTAAACTGTTCTTCTTCAACGAAACTATTTACTTTTTATATATAATCTATTATAACAGTATTTTATTTATTTGAAATAAAAGTGAAACACAAAGATTAAAAAATACTGGTTTTGTATGTAGAAGGCCTTATTCACTATGGTTCTCTCCTAAAATTTATTTTTATCTTGTTGTTTATCGAAGCTAATTAACAACAAAAGGCAACGCCATGATAAATTACCCAGTGAAAAATGTTTTTTGAATCCGAAATTTATTAAGTTTTATTAAGTAATTATAAAAATATGTTTCTTTTTTTTGCAAGAACTACATTAGAATTGATAAATTTTTATGCTTTTGCTTCTAATAGGCAGTCAAAATTATTTGAAGTTTATGTGGATCAAATATTTAAAGCCAAAACGTACTTAATTATCATTGATAAAAACAAAGTTTTCAAGTGATAGCCATATAAAAATCAATAAAAATAAAAATATGTTTTTTATATTTCTTCATTATCTGCAGAAATTGACAGTCCTGTAACATCTCTCTATTAAGAGCTAAGCAATTTTCTCGAAAAATTTCGAAATATTTCTGAGACGAATGTTTTAATGTTAAAAATCAAACTCAGTGAAATTAAAATTGACTTATATTCAGATGCAGAAATTAAATCCAATGTAAATGTCACATTTCACATTATTCGTATTTTTAGCAGCGGATTTTTTAATTTGCTTGAGAAAAAAAATGCAAAGTAATGTCAAACCAATATTTGAAGAAAAAACAAATTAAAACTTAACGTTATTTTGATGAATTTCACAAAAAATCAGGGGGCCTTTTTTCAAACAACTTCTATATTCTAATGGCATTCGACTTGCAATAAACTGAAATCAATTTTAAATTATTAATTAATTATATTCAAATTCATATATTGAAGTAAAACAGTACAGTATTTTTTTGCTTTTATGACAAACACGACATCAAAAAACGTAAGTCAACTTAAATAATCTTCTTTTGCAATTGATTGATAAGGGTTTGGTTGATCGAAACGTGAAACATAATGGAATTTCGAATCAGACAATGAACAGGTTAAATTGGCCATAAAACAAATATTACTGTTCATATCAATTGAGCTACTTATTTTTTACCTTAAAATGGTATAATTAAATACTAATGTCAATTTTATAATAATAAAATAAAACAATTCCAAATTTCAAACCAATTAACTCGCTGTAAAAATCACCCAAAGTTTCAGCGCCCTCTAGTGGGGGGCATTTTTTACGTTTGATCACCTATAGCTATTTTCAATAAAAATTATACGCGAAATTCACAATATCCTGATTGGTACAAAAAAAAAACAGCATAATTTTTGAAAGAGCTATCGAATGAGCTATTTATAAATAATAAGTTTTGAACCGTAGAAATGAATACTTAAATA
This sequence comes from Culex pipiens pallens, assembly GCF_016801865.2. Lineage (NCBI taxonomy): Eukaryota > Metazoa > Arthropoda > Insecta > Diptera > Culicidae > Culex > Culex pipiens. The sequence continues at coordinate 79,938,781 of NC_068939.1, read as the reverse complement.
AAATTAAATGTTTTTTATCGTATTGAAAAGTAATTTAGTAATTTATGTAATTAATCATTTTGGACCAGTAATTTGAGTAATTAATTAGCAGACTGGCAAGTAATAAATACTTCTGGAAACCCTTGGTGGTATCCAAACTTTGGTTGCCGAAATTTAGAGATTTAAAAAAAATTAAAATTAAAAAAGTATGTTTTTCTTAGTGCTTTCTAATCAGCTCTCAATTTTTCATTCGACGATAACTTGAAAACTATTAATCATATTTACCATGTTGAATTCATGGAAAAAAGAATTATCATGAATTCAACTATCACGACTATCAAAATAGACCAAAACATGATTTATTGCCATTTTTAAATGTTAATCCACTTACGAGATATTTATTCCGAATTTATCATCTGATTCATTGTTTGGTAGATTATCGAGAGATTTTCTCAATGAGTTAAAAAGTTAAAATATTTGAAGTCCCTAGTTACTTTTTAGGTCATAAAAGCCTAGTTCGTCTTCAGAACATTCATACAATCGAACATAGTTAAAAAAAAACCTATTAACTTAAAAATGCCATTTGGGACATCTATTTACCCTAAGTTAAGACTAAAATTTCCTAAAATGTTATAATGTGATAGTTAATAGTGAAATTATCAGATAATTCAAACAAATAAATGTATAAAATATGTCGTAATTTTCACTTACTTCAATCAAAACATTTTGTTGAAATTATAATTTGTTTTTGGCAGAGATGATAATTTACATAAATTAGAGAAGAGATATAAATATAGTCTCACTCTCGTGTATGAAAGAGCTTTATGCTGATGGAAAAGCTTAGAAGAGTGGGTGCAGTAAATAGTGGAACAAAAGTCCAAAACAGAATAATAATAACAATATAATTTCCTCAGAGGCCCAGCTAACAAAGCTCTTTCATTAGTTTATTGAGAAAAACAACCGAGACAAAAGAGTAAAACTAATCGAGAACATATTTTGTTACGCGTCTTCTAATAACAAGCTGTGTTCTTCTCTCGATTTTTATATGCTTTGCTCGGGTTTCCACAAATCACCACTTTCGCAGCTTCCTGCGGGAAGCTTCTGCAAAAGGGAAGAAAATCTGACAAAGATCAGATCTCGCGGGTTCACAAACACACGATGACTCTGCAAAACTCGTGACGACGAAACGACGCGACCACACGAACGATGACGACGGCAGCAGCTGCGGTGCAACATGAAAAAGAAAAAAAAAACGAAATTACGATCGCGTGCTCACGACAGTTAAGGGTCCACTCGAGGGGGGCGGGGGAATGCTTTTTATCCGCGCACTGGACCCTTAACTGGTGGGCTTTCTGTGCTTTTTTCTGTTGTTTTTGTTCTAAAGGAAGAATTATGTGTGAGAAGAATCCGATCGCGAATCGCTTGCGTGTGTTTGTGTTTCGATTTATGTTCGTTTTAGTCGATGCATTTTTTGTTGTTGTTGTTGTTCTAACTTTTCCCTCTCTCTCACCAAGTGAATGTGCCTTGTTTGTGATGTGCTTTCTCTGTAACAGTAAATTTGCTGAAATGAGGCATAAATTGCGAAGAAAACACACAAATAACGATATCGTGTAGCGTAAATACAGGTACGTTTTTAATCTCGATTAATGTTCCCTTGCTTGCTCTTACCCTATCTCTGTAAAAAGCGTTCTACTACAAGTTTAATACCAATGATGAGCTGCTTGCTTCAGTTGCTGTGCTTAACAAAATTTGTTTTATTAATTCCATGTGTTGTTGTGTCAAAAGTCGATCGATTCTTTGAATGGTGCACCGTGTGCTGACTGACCAAATCAATTTCTTTAGATACGTTTTTGGACTACGAAAGCAGAAGCTCATCGTTTGTTTGAACTTGGTTATCTATGGTTTAATTTGAATAAAGGTGATTTTATGCGGATTTATCTTTGTCCTGTTTTTATGAAACTTTTTATTCCGAACAGTATGGTGAAGTACGTTGATTTATAGGTACCTATGTGTCCAATTGACCAGATAGAAATAATTTTGGATTTTATGACTTTTTGCCATTATCATAAACTTTTTACCTTGTTAAACTTTTCGGTTCCGTCAGTGTGGTTGACATTGTGTCTAGGAATTTTTTTTACGGATTTTTAAATTTCTTCTCATTTTTTCAGATGTTCAAATTCTTCTCAATGAAACTAAATTCTGCTAAAAGGGTTGTGTAGGGGACATTTCTTAAGATGACTTAGCTGAAAAAATCTCGTTTCTAGAACAAATCATGTCATTTTGGCAACTGCCTAAAGTTGAGGGTGGCCAAAAATGACCTTTCGAAAAATCAACTTTTAAATATTTTAATTGAATTTGCTCGAAAAGTACTCAAATGTTTGAAAATTTCTACTTCAAACATTTTAGCATGTCAATGCGATTATCTCAAACAAGAATCTCTATTAAATGACTTGTGTTGATCCTATCTTTGTATTTGAGCATAACTTTAGTTTCGTTTGACCCAATAGAACACCCTCTAAGGGGTTAGATTGGGTAAATTTTCAAACGATTGGCATTTAAGGTAGAGTTCATCAAATTCCACCATATTTTGGGAAAATGTTAATGAATTATTTAAGTACAATTATACGTTTAAATTTTTTCGATGTTATTTACAATGTTTTTGTTATTAAGAAACTACGAGAGGTGTATCATTTTTTGACCCATAGTCACCCCCACTGACGGTTCTTTTTAACCCTCTAAGGACTAGTTTTTTTTTCTTTTTTGTCTTGTTCAAAAGGTCTTTTTAAGCAACTTTTGTTCGGAGAATAAGTTTTCTTCTCTTGTTTTATGTTTATCTTGTTTTATTTTAGTATTTGAATTTGCACTTATCTTTTTTGGTGTTAATTTGACTGTGATAGTATTTGACTTATTATACCATATCCTATCATACCCCTTTACCTTTTTATTTTTTTCACATTAAATATTACAGCCCTTTTTCAATATTTGCCTGATTTTTGAATGTTCTGCTATATAGTGAAACCATTATCACTTAAATTGTAAACAAATGTGCAAGGGTGTAGTCTAAGACATCACCAAAATAATTACATTTATTGCAATTTTACTTAAAATTAAGGAAATGTTAGGAAAAAAAACAAAGCCAAAGCCATGTGAAAAATATATTTAAAAAAATTACAAGGTCAAACAAGTTTAAACTCAAAATGTATTATCACTATCATCAGATCGAGATTTTGAAACAAAATCAATAGTTAAATTGAGATTCAACATTTGATTGTAAAATGTCATTTGCTTTTAACCAGCCATTTCATAGATTTATCATTTCTTAAGTAATCCTTTTTTTTTTCATTGAAAAACTACTTTTGACTTTTTTTTTGAATTATTGAATTATTGAATTATTATTTTTTATTTTTTATTCTATATTGTGACCCACCAACATAAGAAGAGGAGAAACAGTTTTTTTTATATTTATTTTTTGACAAATTGAAAACCAGCCATGATTTAACATACAACTTTGAAGAATTTGAAATGTTTTTGAAACTTCAACAATACTCCACAAGTTAACAAAAAAACGGCAAAGGTAAAGTTTTAAAAATTTAACAGGATTTTTTATTTACATGATAAATCAATTTCATAAAATTAGTGCGATTCCCCATTTTTGAGAAAAAAGTATTTGATTTGCACATTGACATTAGCTTTGAAAATGTGTTTCAATTTAAATCTTGTTATATATAGCTAAGACGGAAATGAGAAAATAAGTTTCTGTCAAAATCTGTGAAAAAAAAGCAATTTGAAATTGAAAATGGAACCCAATCCTAACTATGTCAAAATTTTCTTTCTGTAGCATTTTTTTGTAGATAATTGCATAATTGTTCCAAATTCTTAAATGAATTTTGAAGTTTCGAGAAAACCAAATAAAACAGTGGATTGTACAATACAAATATGACACAAAATTTCTATAGTAAATTTTCAAAACAACATATGTAGTTTCCTATGCAGTTAGGACTCTTTGACAATTTAATTTAGATTTGTTTTTAAAGGCTTTTGAAACCTCCTCGCCCACACAACAAATTTCACATACAATATCAAAAATTAAGTACATGGAGCATAACATAGCTGCATCACCTCAAAATGAGATACGTTCTATTTAAAAGACCCTATGAGCTCTTAGGACATTGAAATATACAAATTCAAATATCACAGGACCTATTTCAATATTTAGCTCAACCGGCTCCGTGGCTTAATGGTTACAGCTTCTGTCTCCCAAGCAGAAGGTTCAGGGATCAAATCCCGGTCGGTACCTTTGAAATTTGGAATCAGGAATTTGAAATTTGAATATGAACAAAAACGAAAATGAATCAGGTGGGATACGAACTCACACCTTTGGATTGGTGGTCTGGCACGCTAAGCAGTCGGCCATCAGAAGGTTTACACTCTAGCAGTGAATTGATCCGAAGTGTTGAAACATCGTCAGCTGTGTGCTATCTTGTGACATAGACCATTTTGGTCGAAAATGAGTTAATGATGACGTTTTGCTATACTTAACAAACACTACAAGATGCTTTAACCCAATTTTGGAAACTCGCTTCCGTTTCCCGGATATCGCAATACACACTTGTGACATAGACCAATTTATCATCAAAATGATTGTGCACACTTGTGACACGTCATACATGTTGTTGGAAAATGTGGAAAATTTTTCTTGTTTTTCACAAATTTATGTACACACATACTTTCTAAAGGCAATGCAACCTTTTGTTTTTGAAAATATACTGATTAAGTCGGTTAATCTAATGATTTAAACCTATATTAGTTTGTATGGGAATTCTGTGCACACTTGTGACACGTAGTACAATTTTACTTTCGAAACACACTTGTGACACGTGCTTTTCAGATTTTTGATTACATAATTTACTGTATCTTTTAACTGGTGTAACCAAATTAGTTGCAACTTGGAGCGTTTGTTAAGCGATAGTTTACGAACCGATTGCTTCAAAAAGTTTGGCTCTACCGTTCATAGTTTTGAAAATATTTATCATCAAACTTTAAAAATCGATTTTCTCAAAAAGTACTAAATGGTCGTTGTCACAAGATAGCACACAGCTGACGACATGTTATCTTCTCATATTAAATACGCGCTGATCCCTGATTTGCCTGAGGGGATTGGAAGTCTAAATATAGATCGAGTTTCCTTCAGATGCTTGCTTCTATGTTTAGGCGGAGCCAAACAATGCCCAGCGACCTCGGAATTGGACCGCAAGGAGCTCTGTCATTCTGAAACGGGTCGTTGGAAGCAGCGCGAGGGCTATCACCACCTAATACCCGGGACTGAGATAAGTCATATACAAAGTCTGATACAAACTATACTTTCCCATAATTTCGCTACCGGTTACACAGTAAAAAAAATCATGGTAAAATTTCATCTAAAACGGAGTACATCTTTTATGTCAGAAAAAAGCTTTAATTTTACCTCTAATAATGTGTAAATTTACATCTGGCAGACGCTAGGAAAAAATATCTGTAATCCTAAAAAAATATCAAACCGGCGATAGTTATATCTAGCTTACTAAGTCCGCGCCCCAACCCGCACGGCCAACTCGCCGCTGTGAAAACTGGACGATCAAAGCCAATGTACCTCTATGTATCGTATATGCAGTAAATACAGTATACAATGTACGGAGCACATAGAGCTACATTGGCTTTGATCGTCCAGTTTTCACAGCGGCGAGTTGGCCGTGCGGGTTGGGGCGCGGACTTAGTAAGCTAGATATAACTATCGCCGGTTTGATATTTTTTTAGGATTACAGATATTTTTTCCTAGTGTCTGCCAGATGTAAATTTACACATTATTAGAGGTAAAATTAAAGCTTTTTTCTGACATAAAAGATGTACTCCGTTTTAGATGAAATTTTACCATGATTTTTTTAACTGTGTAGCGGGTATTGGATTGGACCACACACCTATTTCAATATTTAGCTAGATTTAGCTAATCAAAGGAATGTTTCATATAAATCAAAGCTTTGATTCATTTTTTTTAAAGTTTGCTTCAAGATCCGTATTTTTTACCACCTTATTTTGACAAAGTCTCTAAAAAATTGGAGCCCTTTTGGAGAATTTTTCATTTTTTCCTTGGAGAAATTCTAAGATTGCTTTAGTTAAAAGTGTATTTGCAACATGCAGTCCAGCAAATATAGGATACATTTTAATCTTTTACAACTCAACCTGTTTTTTTTTAAATTGATTTCGGACAAAAAACCGCAAAACAATAATTTGAACTCATTTTGTATCTTCAAAAAGCGTTGGAAAGCAAAACTCATAAATGTTTAAGACATCTTGGGTTTAAGAGTTTACATGTTTCATATGACTTTGTCAATGTTTTGAAAAAAAGTATGGTCTGCAGTAATCTTTGGCCGTGGTAATAACATATATACCCTACTTTTAATGTCGAAATAAGTAAGTAGTAATTTTTCTTATGCCCCAGATTATATTTTGACATACCTGGGATAGATAATGTTTGGAGTTTGTAGAATAGGCATAAAACACTGATTAAAATCAACCTACTGATCACGGGAAAAATAAAAAATCATCGAAAAAAATATAATATTTTCAGGTGAGATAAATCCGCAAAAACTCATCTTTCAACCGTACATAATGTCTTTCCATATAGCTTAATATTTTATATATTTCTCGATAAACACTCTCTTCCCATTTTCACACAAACATCTCACCAATCATTTCCCATCGCACTGAGCCACCCTCCCCTTTTTCTTCTTCTTTCCCCTCGTTCCAGAATCGAACCCCAGCTGATGCGGCGCCTCTTCGCGCAACCCCGCGCCCTCGTGGATCCCCCCTTTATCGAGCAGCGTGGCTCGATCGAGGAAACGCAACGCATCCTGCGCGAAATCGAACGCATCAACATCGCCATGGGCTACCGGAAGAAGCAGGAGGTGGCCTTTCCGCGGACGTCCAACTTCAACGAAGGGTACTTTTATCCCCGGCCGGTCTACCAGCCGTTGAATTTTCGCACCACGACCATGAGTCCCGCGGCACCGGTTCCGATGTTCAAGCAGTTCACGGGTGAACGGTTGGTGTCTACGGTGGACCCATTCAGGGCACAGGTGTACTACTATCCGGCACCGTACTTGCGGGTTCCGATGGTGGATGGTCCGAGGGCGTTTCAGTCCGGGGAGGTGCTGGAGATTAAGCGAAGCAAGGAATTGAGTCCGAAGATCTTCGTGCTGCCGATCGCGGTTCCGTCGGCGGACGGGCGGTCCAGCGAGGTGCGGTACATTCCGAGCACGGTCAACTTTGGATCGCTGCAGAGTTTTAGGAGCAGGGGAAAGGCCATGGACGATGAGGAGAAGAAGGTGAAGAAGGGGAAAGGTATGGTAGAGGACATGGCTGAGGTTGTGGAGGAGGACAAGGTGGATGAGGACCTGCTGGATGAGGTGCTGGACGCGGTTGATTACGATTTGGATGACGATGAGGACGAAAAGCAGCAGGTATTGCCCGTTACGGAAAAGTTTGCGAATGATAAGTTTATGAACAGCAAATTGACTGATTCCAGCGAGGAGAACAGTGACGAGCAGGCTGATTTAGAGGTGATGATGCTGAACAAAGGTGTCCGCGGCACTAGTCGCAGCTTCAACATAACGGCTACCTTCCAGAACTTCACCAACCGGTTCATTCCTTCGAGCACTCCGACCACCACGCTGGAACCGTCAGACATTAAAGAACTGCAACAACTAGACATCTCGGAAACATCCGATGCTACCGCTCCTCAAGCGGAGCTTGAACAGGAGAAAGGTCCATTCGGGCTATTCAACCGTCAAACCGACCCCGGCAACGGCGGCATCGTGATCCAGCGTCTGCGAGTGCGCCAGGGAGGGATTGCGATCGCCGGACCGGGAGGTATTGCAACGGCCGGAAGCGGAGGCACGGCCATTGTCGGTCCCAACGGGACGGCCATTACCCATCCAAGAAGCTTGACGATTGCCGGACCGGGAGCGAAAATCTACGCCGTACCGGAGTCCGTAGACCTGGGCAAGACGATCAATGCTACCAAGAGAAGCCTGCCACTCGATGCCGTCCTGGTGGCGAACGGACCCGTGGTGTACTATCGGAACTGAGCCGTGTTTTTGAGAGGAGTTTAAGTGGCCATGCTGTATATATCTTGTGTACAAATTTCATACGAGACACTTGCCATCACTGGAGATCGTCACTACAAGTCCGACACCCGGATCTCTGCCAAGATTTCGCATTTATTCGACTTGACCGTAATAGTATTGTACTTTAGGATTAATTTTAAAATAAAACTCTAGAGTAAAATCCACAACAAAACAAACCTGTTTCACTTGTAGCGCTAAGACCGTGCATGCCGTGGTGGTTGCAACCCGCACTCGTAACCTCTAATCTTCAGCCTAGTTCCTAACAGCAAGTACCGCCGGTAACCGCTTCTAACCCCCGCCAACTTCAGCTTCGCGATTCAGCTAAGTAATCGAATGTTCTTTTCTTTCCCCTGCTCTCTCTCCCCACCTCTTTGCCACGATAAGCTTCTTCCCCTTCCAGCCACAGCAGGCAGCGTCACAGTTTCCCTCACCCTACCTGCTTGCACCGGGTTCCAACGTGAACCTGAACTACCCACCGCCAGCAACGGCAGCTACGTTCTTCCCCTACGGCACCGGTGAAGGCTCGTTTCAGCTCATTCCAGCGGAAGCGTTCGCACCGCATCCGTTCGCACGGATCCCGAAAACGTACGGCGGCGCGGTGAATCCATCACCACAACCACCGATTACGGTTACGCCGATCAAGCTGACCGACGCACGGGGACGTCCCGCCTCGCTGACCCAGGGACGGAAGCAGAAGAAACCGAAGCGCGTCATGAGCGCACCGTACGTACAAGCGGTTCAGCAACCGAACAAGCAGTTCAAAGTGCAAAAGATGCAAGTTACGAAGCTGCGGAACGTAACACCGGGCATGGTGAAACCAGCGAAGCTCGTGCAGCTGCCAAAGACTCCAGCGAGAGCTAGACCGGCAGCGCCTCAACGTCAAGCTGCGCAGCAGCAGCAGTCGGCTCGCTTACAGACTCCAGTGGAAGTTCAGCTTGTCCCGCTGCAGTTGCAAGCGATTCAACCAGTTCAAGCGGTTCAACCGGTTCAATATCAACCTCAACAGTTCGCTCCACTAATACAGCAAGATGCGTCCCAGTTCCAAGCGATTCTACCCGAGCAACCCGTCCTGGTGACAGCTTCGGGATCAACGGCCGCCGATCAACCGATCGCACGATCCCCCGTGCTTCCAACAGGAACCGCTAGCTATCCCTTCTACGGCGTCCCAACGACCGACAACCGCGACGAAGCTTCGCTCATTCTGGAACCTAACTCGAAGGCCATCTCCGGCAACGGTGGGACGGCGATCTCGACTCCGGTGTCGCACGCCATTCTCAAGCACGGTAGTTCAACCAAGATCCTCTTCCGACCGCAGTCGGTGGCGATCGTGGGCGCCAACGGGAGGGCGCACGCCCAAGCCGATCTTATTGTAGACTATGTAAATTAATTATTCGTAAGAACAAAAAGACTTCACACACTCATGCATTGCACACATACATAAAAGCGGTTCCGAACAATAAAACACACCAATATTTGGTTGTAAATAGTGTAAAACAGTTGGTTTTCTTAGCGCACGTCCACCTCCCCTTTCTTGATCAAGGTCTTGCATTGACAGGTTGACCCGCTTGCGCAGACGTGACCTGCACGCAACATTCCAGTTTTTCTAGGTCTTCACGCTTTTGTTCACTGTAAATATACCAATATACCATGCGTTTGCTTGAAGTTCGCTGCACCTCTCCTCTAAGCCTTATTGGGATGCACGGCCGCATCCAGCTGTGTACACCTACTTCTTCAACCACCTTTCCTGCACTATCTCCCGCCTCACCACCTTTCCTGCCCGTCCTGGAAACCACCTTCCAAGCCGCGTGCTCTTGAACTACTACTAGGTAATTAAGACCCCCGTCAGAAACCCACCCACCCAAAACATGACCTCGTCCGATTTGGTCTCAGTGTTGACGCCCTCGTTTCTCTCTTTCTCTTCCCCATTTTTCTCCGGCGATCCCGCCCCTCCCCCACCATCTCTCCGCAGGCCCGAACATCGCTCCGCGGCGGACGTCCTGAAGCTGCCGTTCTACGGGGGTGCCCGCGGCCAAATCCTCGAGATCCGCAAGAACTCGGACGGAACAGTGGTGAGCAAAATACTGCGCGGTGAAGACGAAGAAGATATGGAACTAAAAGTTCACCAGATCGTAGACGAGCTGAAGAACAACGAGGAGATCCTGGCGGAGGACGACGAGATCCGGGCGGCCGATCAGTCCTTCGGCGACTACCTGCTCAACATCCAGAAGGCGGCCGCATCGCTTGTGACGCTGCAGGACCAGGTCAAGAAGACGGGCAAACTGTCGCCGGACCAGAAGAAGGTGTACGCCGACAACCTGGAGAAGCTGGGCGTGGCGGCGCAGAAGTTGGCCCACATCCAGCAGCAGGACGACGACCATGACGCGATCAAGTTCTTGTTCAACTGTAAATAAACACCCTTCTCCCCCCTTTAAAACACTCAAACACTAACCCCAAACTTCAAATTTTAGCCGAATACGACCAGCAGAACGCCCAGTCGGATGCCCAGAAGAAGAAGACCACGAGCTACAAGGTCACCTCGTTCCCGGGATTCAAGGGCAAGGAGGAGGAAAAGCCGCAGCCCACGACCGCCCACCACAAGAAGAAGGAAGAGGAGGAAAATGTTGGCGAGGAGGACAGCGTGTCGGCCCAGGCTGACGACAGCGTGCAGGTGAACTCGCCCGAAAAGGAGGCTTCGATCGCGGAAGCTAAGCCAGTTGGTGAGTAACTTATGCACAGTACAACAGGAATTGATATTTGATATACTAGACATCAAAATAAGTTTTAAGAGATAATTTTTTGACGCTGAATGCGTTCAGATTTGTTCTAAATGGTAACAATTTGAGTTACATCCTTTTGAACTATTGATAATTTTGTTATTATATGTAGTGTTAGAAAACCTAAAATTAAAAGCAAATATTTGTTTTTTTTTGCGAAAGTGTGTGAAAATGTAGATTGTAGGTAGTTTCTAAAATTACCTCACCTTATGTTTCGTGAAATTTCAATTTTTATTAACATTCCAACGCCCAAGGCTCCAAAAAAGTTGGAACGGTAACTTCAACTCAATGGTTCTCGGGCATAACTCAACCAATCAAGATGATTCTTCTTTCCAGTGATTTATTAGGATGTCGAGATGATTCTAGTACTTTGCAGAACTTAATTTGATCAAATATGTAATTTTTGCGATCAAAAACATCGTTCCAACTTTTTTTTTCGCGTGCAAAAAAAAAATTCGCCAAAAAATCCGCGGAGGCTGTCGTTTAAAAAAAGGTGGAACGATGTTTTCGAACGCAGAAATTACAGATTTGTTCAAATCAAGTTCTGCAAAATTGTAGGATCATCTAGACATTCTTACAAATCACTGGAAACAAGAATCGTCCTGATTGGTTGAGTTATGCCCGAGAACCAGCGAGTTGAAGTTACCGTTCCACCTTTTTTGGGAGGCTTGGGCGTCCGTGTAAGTTGGACATGCGTTGGGCGTTCCAGTGTTAACTAGAAATTTTCGTACAGAGAATTTGCATGCAAGTTATTATGGACAAAATACATCATAGTTAAATGGCCATAATTCTTGATTATTCTCATTAGGTTATTAAAAATTTGTTATTTTTGAACAGGGTTTTCTTCACAAAAATCAATATTTCAAAAGGGCGTACATCAAAAAGATACTTTTTGGACCAAATATTTAAACTTTCGTAACTTAAATCAAAATAGGGGAAATATACTTTCTCAGCCTATTTCTATTATCAGCAAATGAACACTTTGATCATGAATTAAAGCTTTCAAAAAGTGTTTTTGACTGTTCAAAATAATATTCAAAGTAACAAAGTAATAAATAGCTCAAATCGAAGTGAGCAAGCAACTCTCCATTGTTGATGTATCTGCAAATGTTGATTTAATAGCGGAAAACTGCAAAAGTGATGAGAATTGGTCGAACGGCTTAGACTGATTAAAATGGGTAAATTTTCCCTATGTGTTGTAGATTAATAATCATCTGAAAAAATGATTCTCTGCTCCACAAGCAGTATTTTTTGATTATTTTAAGATCTCTGTTGTTAATGATACTCGAGGCTGAAATTGGTAAAAAATTTAAAGTTTTGTATGTATGTATGTATGTATAAGTACCCCCGTCTTGGCAGGACTTGGCCATGACCACAGTATGTTTCAACTGAGACGGTTTGGTTAGTAACCGACTTATATCTTAAGGACCTTAAAAGATTATCATTTTCAATCCAACCATTTGTTATGATATGATTAAAAAGAAAATGACATTCATGTGACTTGGGCCAGGCGATCCACGACTCCCTCATCCAGTCCGTAAAATATATGAAGGCCCTGGGATTTTTTTTGAGAGGGGTTAGTATTTCTTTTGGGGGGGTTGTTAGGCGTTTGAAATATATGTAATAAATATAATAAATGCAATAAATATAATAAATATAATAAATTTGATAAACATAACAAATAAAGTAAACATAGTGAATATTATAAACTAAGATGAATTCGTATGAAATATTAGGAAAATAATATAAGATAAAATAAATATACGATATTATTAATATATAAGATCTTAACAAGTTGTTTCGAATCTTTAATTATCAAAATAGTATTATAAATATTGGAAGCAATAAATGCTTATTAAAGCAGCAATTTAATTTATTAAAATAACATATAAATATTAAGCAAATTAAAAGCAACAGTTTAAGTTAAAACCAAATTAGAGAGACATGTTGGGGCTTGAAAAGAAAAACTTCAAAACAATTGTCAAACCTTGTTTTATTTGGCAGTTATAAATTGTTCCGCTTTTGGCAGCAATAATTATAAAATGCTGAAAAAAATAAATTAAAAACTACCACAGCAAAACACAAAATATTGACTATTTGGGATGCTATTTAAACATTTTATTTTTTTTTTCTGTATTTATACAATTAAGCAAATTTGATTGGTGCCAAAATCGTGACAACCCAAGAAATCAAACTGATATTTTTTATGAATGTCATCTCCTCTGTGACAATTTAGCAAATCAAATATTGGTGCCAAAATCGAGACGATTCAAGAAATAATAAGCAAATATAATTAAGGTATGGAATCTCCCCTGAGAGCCTGAAAAAAAATGTTACAGATTTATACCCGTTATGTAACCACCAGATGGATCCAAAGCTGTAATGTTTGAATTTTAACAATTGAAAAATGTATTTTGATGGCAAATTGTGCCCCAAAAAAAGAAATTGACCAATTTGTTAGAAATCTTCCAAATCAAAAAGACTGGATCTGAAATTTAATGCATCAATTTATACCTGTGACTAAACATTTTTTTGTTAATCTTGTCAATGAAGCCACCAGATGGATCCATAAGCTGTAAATTTCAAATCGAATATAAAATAAAAGTGACAGTTTCTTCAATTAAACTTAAAAAACGTAAACATTTAAATATGTACTCATAACGAACTAGGTTTACTACAAAAATGAATGTTATTGGTGGAATTCGTTAACATAATTATGATTTAATTGAAAGGTTAAAGTTAGTTAAGTTATAAATACTTATTTTTTTATTGTTAACTAAAGTACAACATAGAACGAGCTCACCCGAATGATCCCAGTAGGTTGCTAGTAGTCATCGACTTCTACTGTGACAGCTTGAATGCTGCTCAGCAAGCTCTCCGACAATCTCATCCCACCAGAATTTGCTGCGGTTCGCAGCTCGCCTCTCTCTCTCTCTCTCTCTCTTTCACTCTTCCATGCTTTGCGAGGACGACGGTGACGGCGACCGTTATTCATCCTCTCACAACAACGAATCACAAGGAATATCGTTTCCATAAAAGCTCACACACATGTTTGATTTAAATTTCGTGCTCGTGCATTCCTGGCACACGCTATCACTCTAATTTTTCTCTCTTCACCGTACGTTATTTTTTCGACATTTCATTTTAATTTGCAGCCGCTTATCCGCCATCTTATTTTTTGGATTTTTCGCAAAATTACTGCTTCCATCCAAATTTTCCTGATTTGCAATGAAAAATTCCACTGAAAAAGCCACTCTACCCCTACCGACCACTGCCATCAGACCTTTAGCTTCCGACAGATCGCTCGAAACCAGCAGAAATGACCATCTTGTCGCAAAACAGGGCTCGGCGATGCTCCCGGAAAAGATGCCAAAACCTCCGTTTTGACTCTAAAAACCACCGACTCACACGTTTAGGACACCACTCTCACAAAATAACCCTTTCTTTGTATTAACACTTGGTTTGAAACTAAAAATAACCGTGAAATTCCATTGAAATCCTAAAATTGAAGAAAAACGCAAAAACTTGACGCAGCAAAAACTTTTCGCGCCCGCGCGCACCGATTGCTACGATCGAATCCCTGGTAAAAAATTTAAAGTTTTCATACAAAAAATATATTTTTTTTAAATCATAGCTTTACTCATTGAAGTTGTGCACTTTACAGTTTCGGTTTTTAAATAACTTATAAAAAATTCAGTGATGATTAAATAAAATCGTAAGAAGCAGTTAAAATATATATTTTAAATATTTAAACAATATTTCGTTCAGAGCATGTGTTAAGAGCTCATAGAGAACCAATTAGGCCAAAAAATATTTTTCGTAATATTAATGTCGTAATATTCAAAAAAAGAAAACTGTAAAGGAACAATTTATCCCAATCATCCCCAGTGTCATTTCATTCAGAGGGGTTACACAAGAGGAGATCGAGTGGCCTCAAACTCTATTACCGAAAATGATCAACCCAGTTTATGTTCTTCAACAACAAACCGCATTTCAAACTATGTACGCAATTAGGTTGTTTTTCGGCTCAGCAGTCAGAGACAAATTCAAAAACTTGTAGTTTTTTTCTTTTTTATTCCGACGTTTCGACGCAATATGTCGTCTTCTTCTAATCCCCTGAAGAAGACGACATGTTGCGTCGAAACGTCGGAATAAAAAAGAAAAAACTACAAGTTTTTGAATTTGTCTCTGACTGCTGAGCCGAAAAACAACCTAATTGTGTAATACAGTCGAGAACAACGTTTCATTATGTACGCAATGCGAAAAAAAAAACAAAAATGATTGTTAAAAGTTGTGATGAGAACAAAAGCCATTATATTTATTTAGTTTTTAAAAGTGTGTGCACTTCAATCTGAATAATATTTTGAAATTATTTCTTGAAAATGTTGAATTTTTGTTAAAATAAAAAAAAATGAGGAAAACGGACAGTGGTAAATAAACACATTTTCTTCCATGCAATGAAATGGAAATGTATTTGAATTTTTTTTGCTCATACCTTGTATGAGTCAGAGCCATCCATATCGTTGCTTGTGTGCTATCTTGTGACACGTCTGCTGTAAAATAATAGGACGTGTCACGAGATAGCACAAAAGTGACGATATATCACGTGGACGTTTTATGGTGGGGGCGTGGTTTGGCGATTGTTAAGGTTTAATACAAAAATATATTTTTTGATGGAATTCACCCTAGTGTCTAAGATTAAAAAAAAATCACGTAATTCAAGGTGAAACTAGACGTCGGCCAATAAAAATTTCTTTGCGAATTTTTAAGCACGACAGAATTTTTGCTTACGGCTTTAGAAACGACGTTTTTTTTCTAAAAACTGCATACGCGATTACGAACTCCTGATCAACATAATTAGATTTCAGAATTCGGCTGTTTGCTTGCTATCGTCCTTTTTTTCGTCTGCAGCAAAAAGAACACTTTTACGTTACGGTATTTTATTTTAAAACTGCTTTTGAAAATATGAGTCGTCGAACTGTGAATTTAACGAACTTGAACTACACTATGAACTGTTAGCATGAGTTACAAGCTTAAACAAGGGTATTTGATCAGATGTGTTCTTTGAATCACGTCAAGCGTGAAAATAAAATATTTAAAACTGGTATTTTCACATTTGGAGAAATCTCAAGCAACATGTTTCTTATTCATCCAAACTATTATTTCCTGTGAGTAACAGCAATTTTACATAAAACCTATACGTTTGTGTTCAAAATAAAAAAAATATTTTAAAAGTCTGAATTTTATTTAAATTGACAAAAATTGAGCATGTTTTCAAAAGCTGGTAATTTTTGTTTACAAATAATAAAAAAAATGGTTCAAAAGTCATTTTCAACTAAGCTATAGGAATCTAAGTACAAAAAACTAAACCAATTTTTTATTCTCAAGGCTGATTTCAGTGACTGTTAAAAATAGAAGGACGATTAATTTACGTCAAACGCGTTAGGGTTTGTAGTTGGTAAGTTTAACAAACAAACGATAAGTAATGTTTTGAATTAATTTGAATTGTTTTTTGTACACATTAAAACAAAGAAAAAAGATCTCTTTGTGTTTTTTAAAAGTGCTTTTTAGATTAAATGTACTCTTTGTATTCTACAGTCAGTTTGAGTCATTTTTTTACACACACGCTGACGAGATACAGACTCGGGATCAAGTGTCCCCGGGGATCAAGTATCCTCACTCTTCCCTACATGTAAATGTAAATTAGGTAGACCCAGTTGAGAATCACTGCTATAGAATGACAGAAAAGGTAGTATTTTCATACCGGAATTGCAATTTTATTTGAGAAGGGGTTAACCCATCAATTAATGGTTTTGCACATCTGGCAAAATTGTCAAGGTTTGAATTTAGCTGAAAATGACTTTCGTTCCATCGCTTGAAAGATATGTGAGAGCCTTTGAGAAAAATCACAAAGTTTTACTATTTAGAAATACTGTCCTGGATATTGTGACTCACGTAGAATTAATTGAAAACTTTAAGGCTGGAGTATAATTTAAAACTTTTTTTACATCATCAGAAATGGATTCCGTGTCGTCGTGAAGTCGGGTCCGGTGGTTTAGTGGTTAGCGTGGTAGCCTCTGAATCCCAGTATGGCCTGGGTTCAATCCCAGACGGACCCGGTGGCATTTTTCGAGACGAGATTTGCCTGACCACGCCTTCTATCGGATGGGGAAGTAAAACGTCGGTCCATTTGCGTAAAAGAGGTTTTGAGTGACTCACCACACATAACCTTCGGACGCCTAGAAATGAGCAGAAACTTGCAACAGAGACCACAAAAGACCCGGGGGTCGTTAAAGTGGATTACTTTGCTTTTTTTTGTCGCCGTGAAGTTTGATGTTCTGATAACTTTTAATGAAATATTTTTCGATAAAAAACATCATTAAAATGTGAGGACTACCTTTATTGGCATAGTTTTTAGGTTGAGGACAGCGTCTATCAAGATTTGTTTTTTTTTTTTTACAAAATCAAAAAATAATCATGTGTTTTTATTCCACAGGTCTTGCCATCGCCGGTGAGGGTGGCGTTGCGTCTTCGAAACCCGTTGCCACCGCCGTTGTTGGAGACGGTGGTCTGGCCGTTGCTCGTCCCGTGGCCACTGCCATCGCCGGCATCAAACCGTCCGAGATTGGTTCGCTGGGTCTGCCCATCACCGTGAACAAGAAACTTGTCACCAAGGGAAAGTATGGACTGGTTGCTGCGGATCAGGAAATTCCGATGGGACTGTTGGTTGGACCGGGATTTCAGGAGGCTCGCGTTTCTCAGAATGAAATCGAGGCCGAAATTGACGACGCTCGGCAGCAGGCTATCGGACAGATGAGCGGAACGTTGGCACCTAACTTTGACACGGAGAAGTTCTTGGCCAGCTTGAGGTTGAAGGCAAAGCAGCAACAGGCTCAGCAACAGGTGATTGCGGCTAGTCAGCAGCAGCAGCTTGGATTTGGAGGCTATGGTCAACAGGCCCAGAGCGTCTTGCCTCAGTCGTATCCGTACGTGAGTGATTACATGAGCAGCCCTGCGCAGTACACACCGGCGTATACCCCGAGCTACGTTCCGACCTACTACAGCTGGAATCCGTACCAGTCGTACCCGTCCGCGTACCAGTCCGCTTACCAGACCTACCCCAGCTACCAGAGTCAGCTGGCCCTGATGGCCGCGGCTTACCAGCAACAGCAGCAGCAGCAACAGTTTGCTGCCTTTCAGCCCCAGTACAACCCCTACCTGGCCAGTGCCGTCACCCATGCCTTTCAGCCCCAGTATGACTACCCTCAGCGAACTTACTACTCAGCTGCCATCGCCACCCCGGCCAGCACCGCTGCCCCAACTGCGGCCGCCGCGGCCTCTGCCTACCCAAGCTATTACAATTATCCATCCTACTCAACCCCATCGCCATACAGATTTTTCTACTATTAGTCTGCTCGTGACGCCTCCCGGTAGGGGCGCCGCCCAACCCTACGTGCTAAGCATCAGCTCGAATGGGAACTAGTTTTGTAAGGATCAACAAACAAAAATCAAAAATCAACAAAAAGACTTAAAAACTGTGCGAGCCCTGCCCCGATGAAGTCCCCAGAACGACCACCCTATAGAACACCCTCTGGCATGCCATCGAAGTGATTCCGTACAAATAATTACTCAACTTAACTCAACAAAAAATACTCGGAAGGATGCTTTTGTAGATCGTCTCCGATGCAGAGAAAAAAAAAAATAACTGACGATGGATCGCCTTCCCGGGAAGCAGGCGCGGCCGCGTAGTCCAGCGAGCAGCATGGCATTGGCGAAGATCTACGAGACCAGCCCGTAAAATTTAAGGCATAGATTTAGGGAAGGGAGCGACGTCACTTGTGAAGGTTAGTCCGGGTGAGTGAGGTGAGGTTAGAGGATGGAGAAGGGGTTGGGGTGGCACAATTCGATACAAATAGATTTAGGTAGCTTTCCCAGCGGAGAATTCAAGACAAAGAATTGGAAGAAAAGCATAAATAAAAATTAGTAAAGCTTACGCATGAGTCGAAAGAAGAAGTAAAAACAAATGAGAGAAAATAGCGATTTTAGCGAGTAAGGTCGAAAAAGGAAGTGAAAATGACAAATAAAAATTAATAAAACTGTTCGGAAAATGATGGCATTTTTTGACTGATTAGATTGAAAGAAAATACTATAATATTAAATAAGCAGTGAGAAAGACTTCAATAACATCAAAGCCAAAAATACCTCGTAAGATAATTCAATCTTAATAACATCGTCACCGTAAAGCGAATGATTTACGACTGCCGCCAGAAGCAATGATATCTTCACATTAACATTCGTTCCACTATAGCCTGTGACATGGTGACGGTTCTAGTTCTTTCTTATTTACTCCAACAGAATTAAAACCCCGCGGGGGTGTCGCCTCCTTTTTGGAATGGGGTGTCATTAACATTTATGGAAGCTATTAATTTGCAATCAGTTTTATTCCTCACATCCATCACAATCATTCCTGGTAGCGAATTCTTTGGAAAGTAAGTTTAATATCAATTCATATTATTGATTGGTTAACAAACGTTTTTGGTCTTTTAAAACAATATTAAATAATTATAGTTTAAAAATAGCTTTATTGAAAAAATATTTAAAAAAAATCTAAAATACTTCTATGAATATAACATCATTTTATAATAAATCTAGAACACTTGTTTGTCATGATAAATTAAACTCAAGTTCATTTTCCAAAGAATTTCTCAATTCAATCTTTGGCGACTGAGAGTTTTGCCAGATTTACGACTGCAAGTAGAGGAGCAGGCGAAAGGATTATCACCAGGACATACTAGTTGACTTTTTGCTGGCGATGTTGCTGCTGCTGCTTAATTTATGAGTCTACTCAACCGGTGTTGATAGCATACACGCACACACCACACATACTGCTGACAGAATATTGGATTACACTTGTACAAGCAGTGTTGTCAATCTCATTTAGCATGTTTACGGCTTAAGAGAAAATTTATTGACGTCGATGCGGATAATCCCTAGGATTTGCTCGTTGCATTTAACGATAATGGATTTACTCTTTTTAACAACTTGAAATTTGCAATAATTTATATAGCGGATATCTAACAATAAGAAAAGATCAACAAATGTATGCTATTGTCCAAATGATTTGATATCAATTAAAAAAATATAAAAATTTAAATAACAAGCCATAAAAACTTTAAATAAAATTTGTACCAGCCTAAGGATAGTAAAGAATACGTATACTGACAAATATTTTAATACACTGGTTAAAATAATAAGAATAGTTTGAAGAGTTTTCAATCCAAATCAATGAAAACTATTGATTTTGCATGTCAATTGCTATTATAAAACAATGCACAAGGTTTGGAAACAGGGCTGAAACAGTGATGTTAGTGACAAAATTGAGTTTTCATTAAATAAAATGGTAAATTCGCCATTTTTATTTGACTAAAATGGCTGTACCTTGGCACTGAAGTACCTAAAACTAATTTAAAAAAAAATGTTCAGAAACAAGTTGCCTACAAGATGACGGTATTGGTTTTGGTGGCAATTTCACTTTAGTTGGTTTTTGAAGATTTCGGAATTCGTCAAAATGTTAGGCAAAAAAAAACATTTTTGCCTTCCTCACTGAGGCTATAATCCTGCTCTAAAAATGAACTTTTCACAGAAAGCTGGTAGACCCACCTTCATGTATACCTATCAACTCAGAATCGAAAACTGAAGAAATGTCTGTGTGTGTGTGTGTGTGTGTGTGTGTGTGTGTGTGTGTGTGTATGTGACCAAAATTCTCACTCAGCACTGGCTGAACCGATTTTGGTCAAACCAGTTGCATTCGATTTGGTTTAAGGTCCCATACGTACCTATTGATTTTTATAAAGTTTCGATATGTAGTTCAAAAGTTATGTTTAAGAATGTGTTTTTGTATTTATCCGGATGTTGGATAAGTGATAGGAAATCGATTCAAATATCGTCATGTTATACATGTTTGGTTAGGTAATCGCAAGACCTTTCCAATGAGTCCAAAACATTGAGGATCTGGCAACCCTGTCTCGAGTTAAGAACACTTAAGTGATATGTATGTACTTTTTTGAAGCCGGATCTCACTTAAATGTATTAAAACTATGTCCGGATCCATAATCCAACCCACCGTTGGTTAGATGATCATAAAACCTTTCCAACAAGTCCAAAACGTTGAAGATCTCGCAACCCTGTCTCGAGTTATGACCACTTAAGTGAAATTTTTGTACTTTTTTGAGGCCGTATCTCACTTAAATGTATCAAAACTATATCCGGATCCATAATCCAACCCACCGTTGGTTGGGTAATCATAAAACCTTTCCAACGAGTCCAAAACATTAAAGATCTGGCAACCCTGTCTCGAGTTATGACCACTTAAGTGATATATATCCAGAGTTTTTTTTGGAAAAGAACCAACTATTGTCTTTCATATGTTTATCGGACCTCAAAAAAAAAAAAAATCTAGATATGTACGTTTTTGAGGCCGTTCCCACTTAAATGTATTAAAACTATGTCCGGATCCATAATCCAACCCACCGTTGGCTAGGTAATCATAAAACCTTTCCAATGTGTGTGTGTGTGTGCAACCAACCAAAGGGACCACGCGGCCACTTCTTACAAATTGAGTTGTTTCCAAGTATTTAAGATCTATATTCTATACATGCAAATAACTCGCATAGGCATTTGGAAGGTGTTAGCAGCTCCGAGCTTCGGTGACCTATTTCTACGCTGGCTAGCCGAGCGCGAGGTACCTCAGCTTTTATCGACAAGCCCCGCCCTGAAGAACGTTTTCACCAATCGGGTTCAAACGTTATTTAGAACTTCCGAACCCTTGTCAAATGGACAAGGACCCAGCGCGTATATAGTTGATAGTAACAGTATTCCTACTTCCAATCATAGCTCATTAAGCCGTGATGGCCTAGTGGATAGCATTTTTGCTTACCAATCCAAAAGGCGGGGAATCGAACCCCGACTCGAGCGACTTTGATTTTTCGTTCATGTTCAGAGTTTTAAGATTAATATTTCCTTTCTCGTTGGGAGCAGATGGGAATCGAACCCAGGACCATTCGCTTACAAAGCGTACACCGTAACCAGTCAGCCACGGCCGCTCCTGTAATCATAAAACCTTTCCAATGAGTCAAAAAATCAAAGATCTGGCAACCCTGTCTCGAGTTATGACCACTTAAGTGATATTTTTGTACTTTTTTGAGGGAGTATCTCACTTAAATGTATTGAAACTATATCCGGATCCATCATCCAACCAACCGTTGGTTAGGTAATCGAAAGACCTTCCAACTAGTCCAAAACATTGGAGATCTGGCAACCCTGTGTCGAGCTTATGACCACTTAAGTGATATTTGTGTACTTTTTTTGCGGAAACTAGATGAAATTTGTGTCCAAACCCATCGAATCACCAATAGTTGGTAAAGAGTGAGGAAGGCACCAACCACTTAGATGGATTATGTTAGTTTTTCAACTTAATTATGTTGTCAATGAAAAATGACGACTTCCTGGATATGAATACAGAACATTATTCGTGGGTCTCTTAACTGTGATTTGAAGTGAAATTTGAACTAATTTTCAATGTTTAAGAACAAAAGATGATTTTTCTATGATTACTACAATAAATCGCAAATCCCGAGTTCTAAACGATTTTTGGGAATTTTTCGTTGTAATTGTAATTGTTCCTAAGGCAAAAACCTATCGAAATCCACTACACCCATGTGAAATTCTATTTGATAACAGTACCGTCATCAGGGGTGAGATTGTGTCTTACAAAAATGCTGAAATTTGTATGACCCAATCTCACCCCCCAGACCCAATGTCACCCCTGATGACGGTACTCGGCATTTTTGAAGTTGATTTCAGTAAACGCCAGGCCCGTAGCCAGGGGGGGGGCTTTCGGGCTGCAGCCCCCCCCGAAATTTTTTCCAATTTTTTTTTAAATTGAACTAATACCTTAAAAAATCTCAAATCAATGATTGTGTGTTCTCTTCCCAGAAATAATTTGCAAGATAGAGAATCAAGAATAGATTGATCAAACTAAGTAATTTGCCTGTCCATTGCTGGGCTCAGTTTTTGTAGATTATGGATCCAATATTTAAAAATTGAGCTGCACATTTGAACATTGTTCCATTCAGTAACATCTCATTTATCTTGTAGTTTTAGCATTACATTGCACAGTGGTCCAGATCGCAAAATTAAGTGGAAAATGGATTTTCCGAAAAATGGTGACGTTTTGGAGCTTTGGTGTCTTCAGAAGAGTTGTTGCAAATGGAAAGGGGCAACTTTTGGTTTGGTTCAAAATTAGGGTGGTTCACGATTAGGGTGATTTTGAAAATCTAACTTTTCAGGAATATTTTTGGGAATTTTTTTGTCTTCTAAAAAGTTGATGGGCTTGCCAATCCAAGCAACTTTGTCGAAGACACCAAAATTTTATCTCGTAATCTACGCCTTCTATGACCAAATTTATAAAAAGCATCTGAGCAAACCTTCAAAAATCAGTTTTTTGAACGTGGCAATTCAGGGTTAACTTTTAGAGAAAAGTGATATTCGGAGCACTTTTATAGCTCTACAAAACAAACATTTTCATTTTTTGACATGTCAATTTGGACTTAAGGGTCAAAAGTTACAGCCATTTTAAGGTAAAAAAGATGCAAATTTAAAACTTAAATATCTCAAAATGGCGCAAGCCAAATTTTAAGCACTAGGTTGCATTTGAAAGAAGAGATCTAGCACTACAAACGCTGAAAAAATCTCAGGGGTGTTTTTCTTTAAACTTGAGATATCTTCATTTGAAAAAGTCTAATTTTCAAGGGAAAACCATATGGGACCACCCTAACGAAATTCGAAAATTGTCCAAATATATGTTTTTCCATGTAATTTTGCCCGCTGAATCTGAATCTGCCCTCAGAATTGAGCCAAAATGTCAACAAATCGATTTTTGGTCATATTTTGGGTTTCCATGTAAAATTATCATTTAAACCCAAAATATGACCAAAAATCGATTTGTTGACATTTTGGCTCAATTCTGAGGGCAGATTCAGATTTAGCGGGCAAAATTACATGGAAAAACATATATTTGGACAATTTTCGAATTTCGTTAGGGTGGTCCCATATGGGTTTCCCTTGAAAATTAGACTTTTTCAAATGAAGATATCTCGAGTTTAAAGAAAAACACCCCTGAGATTTTTTCAGCGTTTGTAGTGCTAGATCTCTTCTTTCAAATGCAACCTAGTGCTCAAAATTTGGCTTGCGCCATTTTGAGATATTTAAGTTTTAAATTTGCATCTTTTTTACCTTAAAATGGCTGTAACTTTTGACCCTTAAGTCCAAATTGACATGTCAAAAAATGAAAATGTTTGTTTTGTAGAGCTCTAAAAGTGCTCCGAATATCACTTTTCTCTAAAAGTTAACCCTGAATTGCCACGTTCAAAAAACTGATTTTTGAAGGTTTGCTCAGATGCTTTTTATAAATTTGGTCATAGAAGGCGTAGATTACGAGATAAAATTTTGATGTCTTCGACAAAGTTGCTTGGATTGGCAAGCCCATCAACTTTCTAGAAGACAAAAAAATTCCCAAAAATATTCCTGAAAAGTTAGATTTTCAAAATCACCCTAATCGTGAACCACCCTAATTTTGAACCAAACTAAAAGTTGCCCCTTTCCATTTGCAACAACTCTTCTGAAGACACCAAAGCTCCAAAACGTCACCATTTTTCGGAAAATCCATTTTCCACTTAATTTTGCGATCTGGACCACTGTGCATTGGTTAGGATGGTCCAAATCTGGGCTTACTTGGGGCTACCCCCTAAAATCAAAGATTGATCACTAGTCTAAGTTCCAAAATTTGAGCATTTTCTGACCACTGACCACCAAGTTTGGGCAAAATCGTCAAATTGTATGGAGAAAAGCAACTGTTTCAGTTTTTGACCAATGGAAGGCGCAATAACTATCCAGTTCTTACCAATTTTCAGAACTAATATCTTCTTTAAATTTGGAAAAACTTTCCCGAAGACACCTTATTTTTTTGGGTTTTTTGCTAAAAAGTTATTAACCTTCGAAAATAGCAATTTCCGAGCGGATTGCTCTAAGGGGCTACATAGAAATAATTACCGTCATCTGGGGCGAATTGGGACTACAGTCTGAATAGGGACAGCAAAAATCCTTAGATCTTGTTGTCTTATTTTTGATTGTAGAACTTAAGTATGACCCCTGAAGAACCATAAAATAATTTAGTTGGATTCAATGTGGCGGCCAAAATGGAGGTCAAGAAATATTTCTGGTGTTTTTTTTAAAGGTCTAATAAACCAAATTTCCAGTTTTTGCTTTTTGGGTGCTTTTGAAACCGTCATGGGTATTAAAAAACACCCAAAATGCAAAAACTGAAAATTTGGTGTATTGGACCATTAAAAAAACAGATGCCGAATTTGATGTTAAAAATAAGCAAATAAAACATGCCGATTTCATTTGTTCCTGATTCGGTTATCCGAAGTCCTTTGAACTTCGGATAATCGAAACTATGGATAATCGAGGCTTCGGCTAGTCGAATTTGGACTGTAAAATTAATAGCCCTCCTTTATTTGCATTAAAACCTTTAAACTGTTAACAAATGTTTTTTTCTACATTTTTCAAAATTTATCATAATTTCTCAAAAATATTTAGATTTTGTTTTCAAAAACGAAAGCATTTAATATGAAAAACATTTGAGTGAATTTCGACTATTATCAGAAATACAATTCTAATTTTATCGTTGTGGTTTTAAGAATATGGTTAGTTACATATCTGAGACCTTAGAGAAAAATGCTTGAGAAATATCTGTGTGTATTTTTTTATTACTTTTTCGTAAACCTTTTTTCCGAAACCACTCGTCCAAAATGCTTTCTTTTGGTCACATTTTTTAGTTTCCACCGTGGCCAATCTCCAATTTTTATTTAATATATCAAAAATCGGAAGATCAACTAAGTGAATCCTTATTATCAACTAATTTTCACTTTGTGCATGAGCTTGCGATTTTTAAAGGAAGAAATAAAATGATAAAAATATTCAAAACGTTAAAAAAATTTAAGCTTGGATTCAAAAACTCTGAAATTAAATTAATTAAACATCATTTTCAAATTGTATAATTTCTGATCAATAATTCATTTTCAAACTATTTAATTTCTATTTTTTGGATTTTACAGATTAGAATTTGCATTTTGAAAATTTAAAAATTTCTTTATTATTTTTTTATAATTTCTTATTTCTGAATATCAATTGTAAATATTTTCCAAAGTTTATGTTGCCACCTTTTCAAAATGGACCAAAAAACAGAGAGCAAAAACAATATTAAAAAAATAGCTTCACAATTTTAAGTCTTTTTAGGACCAGCGACCAGGTCGGTTTGGAAAACAAATTTGAAATGTTTTTCCTGCTTTGATAATCATATACGACATGTTTGGGCTCGTTTAAAAATATTTAGAATTTTTGTAACATGTTGCGGAACCGCGGAAAGTTTTTTTTCACGAAAAAATCATTTCGCCATCAGCTAGATATTTTGAAAACTAATGATGCAAAACAACTGTACTGATTTAAAGTGTGTTTTGAAACACTTTTAAAATAATAAATCCATAGCTTGTAGTTTTGATTTTTAACCCTCTCGACTTTGGTCAGAGTTTAGTGACATAAACTTCAGAATAATATTCGCAACGGCTAAATAAAGATTTAAACATTTTACACTTTCAAATTTCCAAATTTTCATAATTTTTTATTTCAGATTTTTTGGTATAAGACAAAGAAATGCCAGAAATCAAAAATAAAAATAATAAAAACATAAAAAATGTAAGATAACAATTCAACAGAATAATATCAAAAAATCTGAAATTCAAAAAATTAAAAAATCTAAAACTGAAAAATTAATAAAATAATTAATACTTAACGAAACTATTGGCACTACGCCCCCCGGGGCATGGCCTTCCTCTAACGTGGGATTTCTGCTCCAGCGCCTCTGACGAGACAGGAGAAACCGGGACCGACGTTTTACTTCACCATCCGATAGAAGCTCAGTGGATAAGGCGGGAATCGAACCCGCGTCTCATAGCATCATCGGGATCGGCAGCCGAAGCCGCTACCCCTGCGCCACGAGACCCACCTTAACCTAATACTTAAGAAATCCTAAACTAAAAAAAATATCATTTTAAAATTAAGTTATTCAAAATCCAATAAATTATGTTTTTTTCAATCTTAATTTTCGGATGCTTTAAATATTTTTATGTTTGAATTCTAGTATTCCTAAATTTATTTATTTTTACCAGAAAATTAGGTGATTATTGTAATAGCTTTTCCCTTATTTCAGCATTTTAAGATTCAGCGTTTTGATAGTCAGCTTCATGAGGCAATTCTTCAATATTATTTAAGCGAATACATTATTTTCAAACGTTATTTTCAGTCGCATCCAAATAAACAAATCAAAATCTCATCAACACATATTGCACCCGAAGAAATATCAAACGACGCTTTTTGTCTCTGTTCCTTTTCAGCTGCGTACCGCTTGAGAGAAGTCTTTTCGTAAACCTTTTCTTGACCGTTTCTTGAGATTTTTTTATATGGAGTTTTAAGAGTCTCCAGGACATTTTTTAAAATTTTCGTTCGAATGTAAAATATGGTTCTTGCAGCAAAATTCAGACTAAGATTTGATTTACAGGAAAAATGTAATCGATTTAAGAATTCTTACATAAAGTATTCTTTACTTTTAAAACAAAAATTTAAGATAATAATTACACATGATAATTTAAAAAAAAATCTGAAATTCCAAAAATGAAAAAAAAAAATCAAAAACATAAAAAAATATAAAATAATTACAACTAAAATAATCCTCAAATTATAAAAAAAAACATTTTTTATCTTTTTTAAATAAAGATATTCAAAAAATAATATTCAATCATTTCAATAAATTATGTTTTAATAATCTTAATTTTTTGATGCTTCGAATATTGGTATGTTTGAATTCTAGTGCAGACTAAGATTAGATTTACAGGATAAAACTAATCGATTTATGAATTCTTACATAAAGTTTTCTTTATTTTTAATTTAACAAGGTTTCGTAAATATACAATTTCTAAACCATAAAATGTACAGGATTTTGTTCCCAGAGTCAAGATATTGCTTGAACAAACATCGATTTTAATAAATGGTTACAATCCTAAATTATTAAACATGATTAGATCCCAGAAATAGAAAAAAAGGATTTCATTTGTGTGTTTTTTTTGTTTTGCTTAGAAATATTCAGAGAGTCTTTTCTAGAACCACCACAGCCAATTTACATTATTTTTCCCCTTTGTCTTGTAAAATCATATTGGTTATCAAAACTTATTTTAAAAAGAATATAGTTTTGATAGTTATTTCAAAATAAATAAATAAGTGAATTGAAGATTTTAATTTGTTAATCGTGTTCGCATTTACAATTTTTATCGTACATTTTATTTTATTTCGAGAAGATGTGTCTCAGGAACTAATAGATCAATCTCTAATGGTTCTGAGTCTTTACACGATAAGAACAATAAAAGTTTTGCTTGATGTTGCTGTTATATCATTTTCATTGAAATACTTGTTAAACAGTTTGTACACTATTTTCAATAAATTGGATAATGTTAATTTTTGTGTTTTAACGAAATATGCACTTTAAAGCTTACTGTGGATTTATTTTTTTATCGATAAAAAATTAATGAATTCTATGAATTCATAGACTTTTAAATATTTTGACTCTGGATATCTTTAATAATGTCTTTTTGATACTCTTTGGTTTAAATTTAACCGTTTATTTGATCAGAAAATTTTATTTTTAATTTATTTATTTTTTAAATTTCGAAGATAAGCAGCACTGCAACGATAGATTTAAATTTTATTAAAAAATTATCTTTAGAATGAAGATCTGAATAAATTTTTTTGTCATGTTTTAAAATTTTATTTTTGCTCAAATTCTGGACCAATTTTCAGAATACAATGAGTAATGAATTTAAATATGGCGTTTAGTCGGAATATTATAGTTAAACATGAATCGTTTTAATGTTTGATGCAATCGAGGAAAATTTTAACGGTTACATATGCATTACATATGCATTATTAACAACTCTTCCAGTGAATATTTTGGCGTTGAAAATTAATTTAATAAAATTTATCTAAATTTTTTAACACATTGAAATTAAACACAGGCACTGATTTTTTTTTCTTCAAATCTATTTATTAACAGATATTTATTATAGGCCTATAGTGTCGTCCAATTACCATGGAGACACTTCAGAAGCTGACATTTCATCGATTATATTTTTTTTGTATTTCATTAAAATTATTTATTTTTGAGAGCACCAGGAGCTTCGCAAAATATGAAATGGCTTCATTAGCTTAGAACAATTAAAATAAAACATTGTTTATGCTTGTTTATAAAATTTTAAGAACAACAAATATTCCAGTTATGAGTTTTATGTTGTGCTAGAAAAAATGAAAAATGTTAGATAAACCATCACAATTATCACACAGCTGAAAATATAAATCCAGACGGTTTAAAATTTCTCTCAGTATAAAATACAGAAAACATAATACTTATGGTTAGATAAATCAATATTTCTTTTAAAAAAAAATTTTTGCTTTCAAAAATTTGATTCAAGTTAAGTATATTTTAAATTTAGCGACGTTTTTCACGAAATTGGATTACAATTAAACAATTCAAGAAAATGTATAAAAAAAACACTTTCTCTACTCCTTTAACACAAACTAGCTGTTAAAATAAAGAGAAAAAAACGACGAAGGAGTTTCTTCAACATTGAAAACTTAATATGAAAATCTTCGAAAACTTTTTTGCATACATTACATTACAATTTTACAATTCATCTCAATAATTATACCACAAACCAAGTGATGGTATAAATGATTTGCTGATTTTTATACTCCTTGAATTTTTGCACCCAAGCCCCCCCCGAACAAAAATCCTGGCTACGGCCCTGGTAAACGCTTAAGCTTCGTCAAGGTATGATCGATTTTGGCTACCTGTGCATGCTCCAATTGACAGAATAGACCTTTAGTGAATATTCTGCCAATAAATAAAATTGAAAATTTGGGGTAAAAATGCTACGGAAACATCTCAAGCAATCATGCGTACCCTCTTATTTTTGCTATCCCCATAGATTATGGCTAAGAGTGGAATAGTGTGTTTTAAAAAATGGATGCTATTACTACTTGGGGAAATTCTTACATATTTGGAAGGTGAAGCACTCGCTTATAAATCCATCCGATTTGCTGATTTTAACAATTTAACTATTTTATCTATTTATTTTTCGTAAAAAAATTATAGAATTTTGCCAGCTCACATCCTATTGAACTATCCTTTTGAACTATTTAAACACTTTTTATGCGCTGTAATTGAAAGTGAAAATGCTGATATGCCAACCTTAGAGGCAAGATGGAATAAGATGCTGTTTCCCAATATGAATGTGAGTTTAGAAACAAGCCCCTAAAGGTAAAAGTAAGTAACGTTTTTTTCATCATATTCATTTGTCCAAATATCAATATGTTTAGCTTAGCAATTCAGGCTAAATTTTTGAAGAATTTTAAGAATTTGGAATACTTTTAGCACTTTGCACAAATATTGAGTTGAATCGTTTAAGATTGAAGGAAAACACAACACTGAGTCCTTATTTGCAGATACGCATTCAGACGAGGAAAATGTTCGCCACTGAAGCATACTATCAGGCGTATTCATTTCAAGCTATTCACTCTCTGAGCTTTAAATGGTCTTCATCCCGTTTTAAGAATGAGAAAACAACGATGCAGTTTGTTCAAAGGAAGGTTAAAAACATCCCCCTTCTCCAGAATCTTTTCCCAACCTAGTGAAAGTAATTAAATGTATACCGAGAAAACAAATGGCCACATTCACAGTTTATCGCCTTGACCGTGTCCTTGCAGTTGCAGTAAGAAACTAAACGAATCCTTCTTGGCAAAACGGAACCCAACGAATCTGGGCCGGAGACCGAAGGGTCGTAAAATTTATGGTAGCATCCGGTGCGAAAAGGGGAAAGCACACCATAAACTGCATCGGCATCATCAGTGTTAGGAGGTTATAAAACAATATCAAAACTGGAAGTGCTGATGGTGTGTGTATTTCGGTAAGCATTGCATGAAACTAATCAGGGATCTTACTGTTTTCCGGAGAGCACGGGTGTGAAAAAGTAAACGGAAACAAAAAGAAAGGCGAAGTGAAAGGTGTGAAATTAGGTACAATCTTGGAATTGAAAGAATTTGTGAATGGGATAGAAACGCTGAAGGTTAAGGAACACAGTGATTTTTTTGTTTTTGTCCTTTTTTAAGATTCATTATTGTTGCTGTTCATAATTTACATGATAAATTAATTATTACTTCAAAATAACATGTATAATTTGAACTAACAAGATACAAATCACAGTAAAAATAGCTTCTTCAACTGGAGCAGCAACGCAGACCCAACCTCAATAAAAAGGTTATTGAGCCATGGCCAGTCCAAAGGGTGCTAGAACTTCTTTTCCCATACAAAGCCTGGTCGGAACGTGTTATGTTGCACTCGAGAATAACCGGCTTTGCAGTATCATAGCTCATCATGATATGCAATCGTATACTGCTTCTAGTTGCGAATGTTATTCTTGATCATTTCTCGCTAGCAGAGTTGTTCTACCATTTCTTCTGCATTAAAATTGAGCTGCTAGGAGAAGGGGACAAAGATTGAGTACGTCCGATTGTGGCCAGAGCACTCGTGCCTCCCTCCCACACACCCACATTTTGCGGTGTTGATGGTCATTTGCTAGACGGGCAATAAATGATTTTATTATTATTTTTATGTGTCCTGGCCAAGAATTTTGCATGCATTGCATTCTCAACCACCACCGCGAGGAGTCCGTTCTGCGGTGCGCCAATTTATTGGCCCAACCAAATGAAGACATCTTCGGTGTGGAAGTCCGTCGTAGTTTTTATTGATTTCTTTTTATTTGAATTTAATGGAGCTGGTCTTTTGCGGAGACCGTAAATTTAATGCAGCCAAATGGGCTAATTGAAGGCTTTCTTGATAGTCTAGAGATGCATTACTTTAAAGTTATGACTTAATTTCTATAATGATTGAAAGAAGTTAATCAATTCGAATAAAATGATGATAAGAATTTTAATTTGGAATGAATTAAAAAAATGAATTTCAAATTTCAAGCTATATTTTCAGGATATTGAACAATAGTTTTTTTTTTTGTTTCTTTAAGTGCTACGTATTTCAACACGCAGAAAAATAAGGCGTATTTGAATCAACAAAACGTTTTGTTGATTTGAAAATCAAGATTTTGTTGAATCAACGCTCAACGTCAAAGCTACTTTTTCAAAACAACAAAAGATTTTTGTGGAATTGAAAAAATCAAGGTTTGTTTCAACGCAAAATCGGCGTTGATTATATTCTACAAAATTTTTGTTTAATCAAACCTCGTACAGGCTGATTCTACAAAATATTTTTCTGCGTGAATTAATCTGCGGTCTCAAAATTATTTTCAAAAGCTTTAAAATGTAGCTATTGAATGAAAATGGGACTCATAACACATGAAAATTGTTCTGAATAGTTTACAATCGTTTTAACTAGTTTTATAAATAAGTTTTTTTTTACTTTAAATCAAATTTGTAAAGGCCATATATAATATTTCAACAGTCTTATCAAAATTTCACCTAAAATATTTTTCAAAGTTTAAAAAAATTGTCCAAAAAATCAGGGGGAATTTTTTTTTAAACTTATTTTTTTAAAAATCAACTGAAAAAAATCTAAAATGCATTTTTCTGCATTGATAATCATATTTAGCATGTTTAGGCTGGATAAAAGATATTTTGATTTTTTGTAAAATTCCAGTGCACAGCATCGCGAAAAAAAATTTTTTTCGCAAAAAATAAAATTTTTGTCAATACTTAGATATTTTTGAAACTCATGATTGCTAAACAACTGGACAGGTGTAAAATCGACTTTGAAAAATATTTGCAACGGTCTTATCCTTTTATCTTTTTCTTCAAAATATTGTTGTTTGAAGCTTGCTTAATATATAATATTGGTCTATGTTTGTTTCGTTTGCTTCGTTGAATTTTAAAAGCGACAGAATTATTATTTTACAATTGCAATTATTTTGTACCACCCAAAGAATGCATTAACTCTTAGTATTAAGGGAATTTTATTTTAGAAAATCCATCTGTTATTCAGTCAAACGCTGCTGAATTTACATATTTATCTTTGTAATTTAATTTTATTTGAGAAACGTCTTTTTTTTAATTTGCGCAAATTTAAATAATGTGTGTAAAATAGTGCACAGCATATCAAACCTAGGGACGGGACCATCCATGAACCACATGGACACTTTAGGGGGGGGGGGGGGGCGGTGGGGATGGCGATTGTCCACGATCCATACAAAAAAGTTTTTTTTTATATGGACAATTGTCCACGAGAGGGGGGGGGGGGGTAGTAACAGATTCCCAAAAAAGTGTCCACGTGGTTTATGGATGGTCCCGACACATCTTATGATATCTTATTAAACTTATCTTATTTATTCTGATTTTATCAAATCGAATCAAATCTAATCAAATCTAATCAAATCTAATCAAATCTAATCAAATCTAATCAAATCTAATCAAATCTAATCAAATCTAATCAAATCTAATCAAATCTAATCAAATCTAATCAAATCTAATCAAATCTAATCAAATCTAATCAAATCTTATCAAATCTGATCAAATCTTACTCAAACATATCTATTCTAATCTCAACAA